>NW_027196591.1:32500-85056 GCF_038502225.1 Cherax quadricarinatus | reverse complement strand
GGGCTCCTTGTCGTGGTAAAGAGGCTATTGGTCTGAGGAATTGGACCTTTTGGTCTTCTTCCTCAGACCGAGCCTAATTACTCCCCAATCCCCTCTTCCTTATCCCATCCTCCCCATCTCTCCCCTCCCTTTCCTCCTCCTCTCCCCATCCCTCCCCTGTCCCCTTCCTGTTTTCAACCTTTGGGGTTCTTTCCTCAGGCATAATAGTTCCTAGGTAGGGGGAAGCGTACTATGGTTCAACCCATTCCGTTGAGGTCCTTGGTGGTGGTGTAGTTTGTCGTGGAATCTGGATCAACTGGGGATGTCACATTCCCTCTCCGGTTCTTGGGGGCGGCTTTGGGTGTCTTTCGGGTGATGGGTGTATTTCTGGAGGCTGCCTGTCGGATTCTGGGGGGTGGTGGCCAAAGGAGGTATGCTTTGTGGTGGGTATCCGGCCACCCTCTCTTTTGTCTGCAGAGGTGGCACAGTAGATGTGAGGTTGCTCTCCTGGAGAACTGGTTTACAGGCATGAAAGGTAGGGTATGGCACGGGCTCCATGCCACATCTGAACTACTCGTGGTGCTGGAGTCCTCTTGGGTGGGGAGGGGGATTTACAGCCCTTTCATTCCTCCTAGGAGCTATCCCTCTACGTTCCCCCCTTTTTTATTCTTTTTTTCTTTCCTTTTTTGTTTTGTTTTCTAAAAAACAAAAAGAGTGACATAACCATGGAGTCTCAAATCCATGAACCAGCTCCTCCTGGGCCCCTCTCTGCTACCACACCCTGTTCTGATCCTATCTTGTTATTTGACCATTCTTCTGACCTTTCTAATGCACCTGTACCTTCTGCTGGTGTCGTTGCATCACCAGCTCCAGGTGCCGAGGTTCCACCTGACTCCTTCGATACATCCGACCTCTGCACTTCTTTGACCATTCTTCCGACTTCTTCCTCTATGGTGCGACGATTCTCAGATAGCCCGTCCATCTCAAATCGGATCAACCCTGGTCTCACACCTAAACGACCAAGACCATTAACTGATGACACTATTACTTCTCACTCTGCCCAGAAAAGACTGGCAAAACACTTGCTTTCCTTACACACTACGTTCCAAAGTACACAATGAACTAAGTTTCTTACTCTTCAACTGACATCTACTGACTACCTTTCATATCATAGTATCGGCAAGGTGCTCCAACACCATGTTGGTCAAAATATTTCATTTCTTGCTCTCAAGAGTGGTGCACACATCGTCACGGTACACAATGCTAGTCAAGCCCACGCTCTTTTTCTCCTTACCACAGTAGATGCTATCCCTGTAACAATCCAAAAACACCTCTCTCTCAATTCTTGTAGTGGTACTGTTATTCTACCTCATACCATTGTTCAGCATAACTTCCAGACATGTGCTGATGACATTCTTGAACAACTGAACTTGAGCTCTAAGACCTCCCAATTCTCAAAGTAGACATGTATATACCTCCTGCCCACAGGCAGAAACGCTATCCCTGCAATGCAGCTCTCTTAACTTTTGACTGTCGTGAGCTTCTGTCCTCTGTTTATATTGCTGGACACCGTCTCCAAGTCCGAGACTCGAACCCTCCACCACAACAGTGCAGAAATTGCTGGCACTTAGGCCATCCAGCAAAATATTACAGGTCCATGACAGAGTGCCCAGTCTGGGGTGTTGACGACCATACAACTACATCCTGTAACCTGAATCCCTCTTGCTGTTGCCAAGTTTATGTAAAAGAACGAGAAATTCGTTATCTCAAAGAGAAAGAAGGTTTCATATATGCCATGGCAGTCTCTCATCTTTGCCTCCATGGGAGACTTCTACGACTTTCTTATTCTAGAGTTACTAGGAGACCTCGGTAGTACCTATTCCCACTGTCTCTAGTGTTACAACTTCCTCGGTCACCTCTATCTCTAACTCTTTTGCAGTCCTCACCTCCGAGGTCCCTACCTCGATGCATAATACTGCTCTTGAATCTTCTTGCTCGCATGTTACTATGTCTACAAGACCTCACACAACTACACCTTCCCCTCGTCTCTCTACTTTGAAGTCTAAGCCATCCCCCTCGTACAATCTCCTCCTCTCCAGTCCCCTCCCAAGTTTCTTCCTCTCCTGCCCCTTCCCAAGTTTCTTCCCAAGTTAACTCTACTCTCTCATGCCCCCCTTCTTTGGTATCTTCCATTATCTTTTCGATCTTTACTCACCCTCCCTCTTCTATCTCTAATGTTGTACTACATGCAACGTCCTTGTCCTCTGAAACACTTGAAGCTATCTCTGAATATATTGAGGAGACAAAACCATTGATGGACACTGATCCACCTCCCATCTCTTCTCCTCGCTCGTTTAAACCATCTGCACAACACTTTTTTTGCAGTGTTCCAGTCCTTCGCTGCTTACTCGTTTGCCCCTACCTCCACACGTAGACTTACATACCCCTACTAGTCTGTAGACACTATTGCTTCATATTCCCGACATATTTTTCTTGCAAATCATGGCTTATTTACAGTGGAATATGAGTCTTCAGAGGTAATCATTGCGAGCTTCAAGTGTTGCTCTCCCAGTTTTTCCCTGTTTGTGTCTGTTTACAAGAACCTAAATTGTACTCTTTTGTTATCCATCCTATCTTGGGCTATGTTTTATTACATTCATCTGATCCTTATCCCAATGGAACTTTAAACGAAAGTGCACTTCTTGTGCACACCAGTACACCATACCATCAGATCTTCATTCATACTTCACTACATTACACAGTAGCCCACATCTACTTGAACAAGTGGTATACAGTATGTTCTTTGTATCTCTCCCCTTTTCGAGCATTATCTATCCCAGATGTTGCATTTCTTGCTTCTTCTTTACTGCCACCTGTTCTAGTTTTAGGTGATTTTAATGCTCATCATTTCCTCTGGGGGGAAGGGGGTCTCACTGAGACTCTCGAGGCGATCAGTTAGAGGCTCCTCTCACATCTCTTCCCCTCCATGTTTTAAATTCTGATACTCCCACCCATTTTAACCCCCGCACTCAGTCTCTCTCTTGTATTGATCTATTCGTTCCACATCAACTACACTTGACTTTACCTGGTCTGTGCTCCCAGATTTACATGACAATGACCATTTTTCCTGTCCTCCTTACTTTTCATTCATATTCTCACCCTTCTCGAAGCCCACGTTGGCAATTTGAATGCACGAATTGGGATCTGTACTTGCGCTAAACTGCTTTTAGTGAAGACCCTCTACTGATCAGTTGTTACACTTATTTTCCACTTAGTTTTAACCGCAGCTTCACATTCTATACCTCAAACAAGCATGTGCTTATGCTTGAGGTCAGAGGAAAGCGAGGCGCCAACATGGACACAAAATGTCTGTTGGATAAGAAAGCAGTAAGGAAAATTGGCAAATTACCATGGAGGCCTAAGCAGTGGGCTTGAGTAAAAATGTGGTGGTGTCATATGCCTTCAAGATCACAAAAGAGTGCTAGGGTGGAGTGTTTGTTAGTTTAATATGTTTATTATGCACCCCATACCCATCCTGTGGGTGGTGGTCAAGAGATTACAGAGTTAGCAAAGGCATTTTGCACATGTGTATCTAAGTGGAGTAAGGGATCCAAAGTAGAGTGGCCCTTGCGAAAGCCATATTGGCGAGGAGAAAAACTATTGAGGGTCTCCAAATACCATATCAGACATCTATTCACCAATTTCTCCATAACCTTGTAGACTACACTAGTCAGAGCAATGGGACGATAGTGAGGTATCAAGCCCCGAGGTGCCTGGTTTGCGAAACTAGTACAATGGCAGATTTCCATTGTTGCGGGAGAACCCCCTCAAAAGGACTGTAAGGACGACTGTAGAATGCAGATGTTGTAGAATACTGATGAATATCACCAGCCCCAGCTGCCGATGACTGGCAAGCGGAAAGCGTGAACTCTAGCTGTAGGAGAGTGAAAGGTACATTGTACGGCTCCATTCCATTATAGGAGAAATCCAAGGGCAGTTGCTCCTTGGTAGACTTAGATGCAAAAAAAATGAGGGACAAAAGTGAAGCCCTTAGGAGATACGGACAAGATAGTTCCTGATTTCTGTGGCAACTTCAAGAGGTTCCACAACACTGACACCAGCAACCCACAAAACGGGAGCTGGGTCCAGAGTGTACTTGCCACACAACTTCCGTACCTTTTTCCAAACCGCACCCATAGGGGAAGTCGAGGTAATGGTAGACACGCAATTCCTTGTACCATCTTTCACTAGCTAGTATCAACTACCTCAAATAATATTTCTTTAGTGATATTATTTGCTCAAACTTTATGTTATAAGGCAAAACTTACTCTCAGATTAATTTCATATCATAGTGTCAATCTGCTTAAAGGTTGTTTTACCACTACTTAATTTAGTCCCTTTTTACATTTCTCCTGAAATAATTCTCTATATACCAATACATTGTACTGCCCTTTATTCAATAATTCCTATACTCCTAGTTCTAACAACAATTAAACGGCTACTTTCAGGAGATTTAATTTTTTTTTTTCCACATTTATTAAAATACTCCAGGAGCTACTGACTACCTCAGGTGCTACTGATTTTGTTTTTAATACATTTTTATTATATTCATTAGCTCCTTTATTTTAGCTGTAAATATCTACCGTAGTTCATAAACTCACATTTGTTAAAATAATTAAGGTGCTCTTAGATGCTTAAGTGTATAACTTAATTATCTTTTCTTTAATAATCCCTTTTTCTTTTAAATTTTAACAAGTTTTAGAATAATTACAGAGTATTATTCCTAAGTCTAGTTGTAGATTCAATATAACTATTAAATTATTTTACTCAGAAAATCTAGTTTGTAAAATTACTCTCATCTTATGATTACAGGCATAGATCCTGATGTAAACTTTTTACAAAATGAAATACACGAATCAACCAGTAACTGTAATTACTACACAGCAGACCAAGCAAAGACATTACTCAGTTTACCTGGAGTTTACCTGAAGAGAGTTCCGGGGGTCAACGCCCCCGCGGCCCGGTCTGTGACCAGGCCTCCTGGTGGATCAGAGCCTGATCAACCAGGCTGTTGCTGCTGGCTGCACGCAAACCAACGTACGAGCCACAGCCCGGCTGATCCGGAACTGACTTTAGGTGCTTGTCCAGTGCCAGCTTGAAGACTGCCAGGGGTCTGTTGGTAATCCCCCTTATATGTGCTGGGAGGCAGTTGAACAGTCTCGGGCCCCTGACACTTATTGTATGGTCTCTTAACGTGCTAGTGACACCCCTGCTTTTCATTGGGGGGATGGTGCATCGTCTGCCAAGTCTTTTGCTTTCGTAGTGAGTGATTTTCGTGTGCAAGTTCGGTACTAGTCCCTCTAGGATTTTCCAGGTGTATATAATCATGTATCTCTCCCTCCTGCGTTCCAGGGAATACAGATTTAGGAACCTCAAGTGCTCCCAGTAATTGAGGTGTTTTATCTCCGTTATGCGCGCTGTGAAGGTTCTCTGTACATTTTCTAGGTCGGCAATTTCACCTGCCTTGAAAGGTGCTGTTAGTGTGCAGCAATATTCCAGCCTAGATAGAACAAGTGACCTGAAGAGTGTCATCATGGGCTTGGCCTCCCTAGTTTTGAAGGTTCTCATTATCCATCCTGTCATTTTTCTAGCAGATGCGATTGATACAATGTTATGGTCCTTGAAGGTGAGATCCTCCGACATGATCACTCCCAGGTCTTTGACGTTGGTGTTTCGCTCTATTTTGTGGCCAGAATTTGTTTTGTACTCTGATGAAGATTTAATTTCCTCATGTTTACCATATCTGAGTAATTGAAATTTCTCATCGTTGAACTTCATATTGTTTTCTGCAGCCCACTGAAAGATTTGGTTGATGTCTGCCTGGAGCTTTGCAGTTTCTGCAATGGAAGACACTGTCATGCAGATTCGGGTGTCATCTGCAAAGGAAGACACGGTGCTGTGGCTGACATCCTTGTCTATGTCGGATATGAGGATGAGGAACAAGATGGGAGCGAGTACTGTGCCTTGTGGAACAGAGCTTTTCACCGTAGCTGCCTCGGACTTTACTCTGTTGACGACTACTCTCTGTGTTCTGTTAGTGAGGAAATTATAGATCCATCGACCGACTTTTCCTGTTATTCCTTTAGCACGCATTTTGTGCGCTATTACACCATGGTCACACTTGTCGAAGGCTTTTGCAAAGTCTGTATATATTACATCTGCATTCTTTTTGTCTTCTAGTGCATTTAGGACCTTGTCGTAGTGGTCCAATAGTTGAGACAGACAGGAGCGACCTGTTCTAAACCCATGTTGCCCTGGGTTGTGTAACTGATGGGTTTCTAGATGGGTGGTGATCTTGCTTCTTAGGACCCTTTCAAAGATTTTTATGATATGGGATGTTAGTGCTATTGGTCTGTAGTTCTTTGCTGTTGCTTTACTGCCCCCTTTGTGGAGTGGGGCTATGTCTGTTGTTTTTAGTAACTGTGGGACGACCCCCGTGTCCATGCTCCCTCTCCATAGGATGGAAAAGGCTCGTGATAGGGGCTTCTTGCAGTTCTTGATGAACACAGAGTTCCATGAGTCTGGCCCTGGGGCAGAGTGCATGGGCATGTCATTTATCGCCTGTTCGAAGTCATTTGGCGTCAGGATAACATCGGATAGGCTTGTGTTAATCAAATTTTGTGGCTCTCTCATAAAAACTTCACTTTGATCTTCGACTCTCAGTCTGGTTAGCGGCTTGCTAAAAACTGAGTCATATTGGGACTTGAGTAGCTCACTCATTTCCTTGCTGTCATCTGTGTAGGACCCATCTTGTTTAAGTAGGGGTCCAATACTGGACGTTGTTCTCGATTTTGATTTGGCATAGGAGAAGAAATACTTTGGGTTTCTTTCGATTTCATTTATGGCTTTTAGTTCTTCCCGCGATTCCTGACTCCTAAAGGATTCTTTTAGCTTAAGTTCGATGCTTGCTATTTCTCTGACCAGTGTCTCCCTACGCATTTCAGATATATTGACCTCTTTTAGCCGCTCTGTTATTCTTTTCCGTCGCCTGTAAAGGGAGCGCCTGTCTCTTTCTGTTTTACATCTACTCCTCCTTTTTCTTAGAGGAATAAGCCTTGTGCATACATCGAGTGCCACCGAGTTAATCTGTTCTAGGCATAAGTTGGGGTCTGTGTTGCTTAGTATATCTTCCCAGCTTATATCGGTTAGGACTTGGTTTACTTGGTCCCACTTTATGTTTTTGTTATTGAAGTTGAATTTGGTGAATGCTCCCTCGTGACTAATCTCATTATGTCGGTCTAGGGCTCCGCGCATACATGACTGAACCTCAATTATGTTGTGATCTGAGTATATTGTTTTTGATATGGTGATATTTCTTATCAGATCATCATTGTTAGTGAAGATGAGGTCTAGTGTATTCTCCAGTCTAGTAGGCTCTATTATTTGCTGGTTTAAATTGAATTTTGTGCAGAGATTTAAAAGCTCGCGTGAGTGTGAGTTTTCATCAGAGCTGCCTCCTGGTGTTATTACTGCAACAATATTATTTGCTATATTCCTCCATTTTAGGTGCCTTAAGTTGAAATCCCCCAGGAGCAAGATGTTGGGTGCAGGAGCTGGAAGGTTTTCCAGACAGTGGTCAATTTTTAACAGCTGTTCCTGGAATTGCTGGGATGTTGCATCCGGAGGCTTGTAGACTATCACAATGACTAGGTTTTGGTTCTCGACCTTTACTGCTAAAACTTCCACTACATCATTTGAGGCATTTAGCAGTTCTGTGCAAACAAGTGACTCTGCAATGTACAGGCCAACCCCTTCCCCCTTTTGCCTGTTCACTCTGTCACATCTGTATAGGTTGTAACCTGGGATCCATATTTCGTTGTCCAAGTGATCCTTTATGTGGGTCTCAGTGAAAGCCGCGAACATTGCCTTTGCCTCTGCAAGCAGTCCACGGATGAAAGGTATTTTGTTGTTTGTTGCTGGCTTTAGACCCTGTATATTTGCAAAGAAGAATGTTATCGGACTGGTGGTATTGTTGGTACTGGGGGGGGATTTTTTTCCGGCATTAGTATCTGTATCTGTTGGTTTGGAGTGGAGGCCATCGACTGTGGTTCCACTCCAGGAATGACTGGATTTGGTGTACGATTTCTGCCATTTCCTGCCAGTTTTTTTTCCTTCCTGGCACTAAAAAACCTCTCCCTCTTGAGTGGCTGTGGCTACCCAGGTTTTCCCATGGCCTGGATGTTTTGTATCTTTTTGTCCCCTTTAGATGGTATGCCTGGCAATTTAAGTTATAGCACAGTCTTTCCTGTACTGAAGAGGTACACAGTTCAGGGTGAAAAAGCTTACAGGAATGGAGTTTGCATTTTCCTGTTGTCATATGGGCATGGCATTTCCTAGGGTGGTCATAGTTGCACGTCCCATCTGTTTTTCCAGATTTCCCATGCCAGCAGATACCGAGTGCATAGTATGTGCACAGGCTTGGTTTCCGTTTGCCTTGGGTTTCTGTGACTGTATTCCCTGTTGGTGCATGATTCCCTGTCTTTCTTCTATCCTCCCTAGCACCAACAATGGAACTCCCACTAGTTGTTTTTGGTAATATATCCTCACTATTGCTAGTGGAGTCCTCTTGTTTGCTATTTCCTGCGGTATTTCTAGTTTGCAATATTGGTTTTATCTTATCTTTGACTACACTTGTTTCCCTACTATGGCTCCTGTCCCCTATGAGGTCATTTATATGTATTCCTTCCTGCGTATAATTCCCGACTACCTGGACAAAATCTCCAGCTTCACCATTACTGTCTCCCAGGACAGCATCTCCAGCTTCCCCATTACTGTCTCCCAGGACAGCATCTCCAGCTTCACCATTACTGTCTCCCATGACAGCACCTCCAGCTTCACCATTACTGTCTCCCAGGACAGCACCTCCAGCTTCCCCATTACTGTCTCCCAGGACAGCACTATCAGCCCCCCATTTACTGACCAGGACATCATCTCCAGCCTTACAGTTTCTGACTACATGGCCAGTATCAAGGGCAGTACCATTCAGCCCGGACTTTTTATGTTCCCATCTGTTGTAGAAAGCTTCCAGGTTTTCTATGAAAGCAGCTATGATGTTGACCTCTTTTAATACCCTTGTGATTTTAGTCCACAGATTTATCTCATTTGGGCATACCCAAAAACACTTCCCTGTTTTAATACTGCTTGTAGCTAGTTCTTGGATATCTGCACAAGGGGCGTGATCCCAATTTCCACAGAAATGACAATTTATGCATGTGGAAGCCCGTTTGTTTGACTGACCACAGACTACACACAGCTTCATAATGATTTGAATGGTTGATTTTCTGCAATTCTACTAGCAACCTCTTGAATATTCTATTAATAACCTGCTAGGTGGTGCACAACGAAACCGTTTGAAACCAGTCCAGGGTTCGGACCAGTCAAGGGTTCGGACCAGTCAAGGGTTCGGACCAGTCAAGGGTTCGGACCAGTCTATCTGATCTGATCAGTGGGTCACTTATTTAAACCATACTGGTCGGTGATTTGAGCTAACACATGAAGGATCTACTGGAAATTATCTACCCGAGTAATATGTGATTTGATTGATACAAAAGTATAACTTGCGTGTTGAAGAGCCGGTGACTGCTGGCAACTCCTACAATGACGAACGGTCGACCTCCACCCTTGTTTATCAATCGCTGTATCTAGCTTCTCTATTTTTTTTTTCCGTCTCCACCACAATAAATGCTATATTATCACTATAGTTGACTGGTGCAAATTTTGGAGGAAAGACGCTTTTTCTGTAGTAATAATTGCTTCTCGTTGTGTATATTGCGACTGCTGGTAACTACAGGTTATATGAAATTCACAGTATGTCTGGTATTTCAAGAAAAAGAAACTAATGAAAATCACTCCACTCCACTAAGTACCATTATAATACTGGTTAGTTGCTACTACAACACTGTATTCTGCTATTCACTGGTATCACTAGATTATATGCGAGTACAATAGCAGGCCAGGAAGATTATTAAAAACAGCTGACCTGTGGTAAGTTTCTGGCGACTTCTGGCACCTGCCTCTATAGGCTTATCACTTCATTTACAAATTCACCTGTTTTCAAATGACACTTTAGCCTTTATCATCAATATACTAGGGAGCCACTGTAGTATACACTATACACTATGTATACTCAATGCTTTCAGGGAGACTTTCTTTCCTCTGACACAAAGTTCAATTATTATTATTTTTTTCACACGGGACACAGGCCTATGATTCCCCTCTGGCAGTAAACTCTGCTAGGTAGTGCACACTAATTCTCCTTTTTTGACTCAGTATATAATGTTTTCCGCCCAAGATTGGTTCCAGGCGCTAGAGGGATGTATCGTATAGGATTGATGACACAAATTAAAGTTCTAGCACGTAAGATTAGATTTAGATTTTGCCACCGAAGTGGCTAGTTTATTGTGCACCCCATATCCATCCTGTGGACGGTAGCACGAGAGCATATGGATACACAAAAGGCCCAGGAACTAGGCCCCAAAGGGTTAACAGGAATACATATGGATTTATATCTACATATCTATAGTTCACTTATCTGTTACAAGCAAATTTAGGAAATTTGCTTAGTATATCTGGTATCTTATTTTCATTAATAAGATATCTTGACATGTCACATAGGTTATTATACTGTCTGTCTCTGTATTCCTCAATAAGTGGACAATTAAGCACATAGTGTTCAAGAGAGTGACCATATGCCTGATCACATAATTTACATTTAGTTTGGTCATCATCTGTGTGTCTCCCAAACTGCCAAAAGTACTTGTAACCAAGCCTAAGCCTGGCCACTACAACATCAGTCAATCTGTTCACATTGCAAGTTGCTCCATAAACATACTTATCTACGTTCATGTTATCATAGTGGGTTATAGATCTACTCAGGCTTCTAACTGCATTCCTATAACAATCATCTTCATTATTTACTTCTCTCCTAATATTATTCCTAATGCTAGACACAGTTATACCAAAGTTATATTCTACGTTCTCCTTCTGGATACTCTTCTTGGCTAACATATCAACTTTATCATGAAGGAGTAATTCAATGTGTGATGGGATCCATAGCAATTGTACATTAATTCCTTTGTCCCTAATTTTTGAGTATCTATACCTGGCTTCCCCAATGAGCATGTTGTTGGAGTCATTATATGAGCCAAGAGCCTTCAATGATGACATAGAATCAGTAATGATGATAGAGTCAAGCTCAGTGTCATAGGTTAGCTTTAGCGCCATTAGGATTGCAAACAATTCAGTTTGCAGTGTAGACGCCCAGTTGTTAATTCTTATGCCTAACTCAACAAATTTATTATCGTTCTTAACTAAGAGCGACCGTGAAAACACCAGAAAACCAGTGGCTAACAATAACATAACCATCTTTAACTACAATGTCAGATCCTTGAGCAAACATTATGATGACCTCACAGCATTACTCAGTTCCCTTCATTCCAATATATCAATCATCACACTCACAGAAACCTGGCTTAAGCCTGATATTACAGATGTCTATACCATTCCTGGCTACATGACCATACACAACTGTAGAACAGACCAGAAAGGGGGAGTTTACCTGGACCTGGAGTTTACCTGGAGAGAGTTTCGGGGGTCAACGCCCCCGCGGCCCGGTCTGTGACCAGGCCTCCTGGTGGATCAGCGCCTGATCAACCAGGCTGTTGCTGCTGGCTGCACGCAAACCAACGTACGAGCCACAGCCCGGCTGATCAGGAACTGACTTTAGGTGCTTGTCCAGTGCCAGCTTGAAGACTGCCAGGGGTCTGTTGGTAATCCCCCTTATGTGTGCTGGGAGGCAGTTGAACAGTCTCGGGCCCCTGACACTTATTGTATGGTCTCTTAACGTGCTAGTGACACCCCTGCTTTTCATTGGGGGGATGGTGCATCGTCTGCCAAGTCTTTTGCTTTCGTAGTGAGTGATTTTCGTGTGCAAGTTCGGTACTAGTCCCTCTAGGATTTTCCAGGTGTATATAATCATGTATCTCTCCCTCCTGCGTTCCAGGGAATACAGGTTTAGAAACCTCAAGCACTCCCAGTAATTGAGGTGTTTTATCTCCGTTATGCGCGCCGTGAAAGTTCTCTGTACATTTTCTAGGTCGGCAATTTCACCTGCCTTGAAAGGTGCTGTTAGAGTGCAGCAATATTCCAGCCTAGATAGAACAAGTGACCTGAAGAGTGTCATCATGGGCTTGGCCTCCCTAGTTTTGAAGGTTCTCATTATCCATCCTGTCATTTTTCTAGCAGATGCGATTGATACAATGTTATGGTCCTTGAAGGTGAGATCCTCCGACATAATCACTCCCAGGTTTTTGACGTTGGTGTTTCGCTCTATTTTGTGGCCAGAATTTGTCTTGTACTCTGATGAAGATTTAATTTCCTCATGTTTACCATATCTGAGTAATTGAAATTTCTCATCGTTGAACTTCATATTGTTTTCTGCAGCCCACTGAAAGATTTGGTTGATGTCGGCCTGGAGCCTTGCAGTGTCTGCAATGGAAGACACTGTCATGCAGATTCGGGTGTCATCTGCAAAGGAAGACACGGTGCTGTGGCTGACATCCTTGTCTATATCGGATATGAGGATGAGGAACAAGATGGGAGCTAGTACTGTGCCTTGTGGAACAGAGCTTTTCACCGTAGCTGCCTCGGACTTTACTCTGTTGACTACTCTCTGTGTTCTGTTAGTGAGGAAATTATAGATCCATCGACCGACTTTTCCTGTTATTCCTTTAGCGCGCATTTTGTGCGCTATTACGCCATGGTCACACTTGTCGAAGGCTTTTGCAAAATCTGTATATATTACATCTGCATTCTTTTTGTCTTCTAGTGCATTTAGGACCTTGTCGTAGTGATCCAGTAGTTGAGACAGACAGGAGCGACCTGTTCTAAACCCATGTTGCCCTGGGTTGTGTAACTGATAGGTTTCTAGATGGGTGGTGATCTTGCTTCTTAGGACCCTTTCAAAGATTTTTATGATATGGGATGTTAGTGCTATTGGTCTGTAGTTCTTTGCTGTTGCTTTACTGCCCCCTTTGTGGAGTGGGGCTATGTCTGTTGTTTTTAGTAACTGAGGGACGACCCCCGTGTCCATGCTCCCTCTCCATAGGATGGAAAAGGCTCGTGATAGGGGCTTCTTGCAGTTCTTGATGAACACAGAGTTCCATGAGTCTGGCCCTGGGGCAGAGTGCATGGGCATGTCATTTATCGTCTGTTCGAAGTCATTTAGCGTCAGGATAACATCGGATAGGCTTGTGTTAATCAAATTTTATGAGAGAGCCACAAAATTTGATTAACACTCAAATTAACACTCAAATTAACTCGAATGTATCAATAAATCTTGCACAAGGGACGAACATGGAGAATATATCATAGCCAAATTTAAATCAAAAGACCTGCAACCTCCCCCCCCCCCCCACAGTTATAAACATCTACAGAGTACCACAGTCAAACATTTATCACTTTAGTGAAAAACTAGGAAACATGATTACTGATGCACACATGAATAAAGACCACCTACTACTAACAGGAGATTTCAACATAAACATACTACACGACCAGGACCCACAAGTAACCGAATTCACAAACACAATGAGTAACTGCTTATTGCTACCAGCAGTATCTAAACCTACAAGAATCACCGAGACAAGCATCTCCTTAATAGACCACATCTGGACAAACACCATATCCCCTTTAAAATCAGACATAATCACAAACACTACAGTCCACTACCCAACCTTTCTCATAACTAATCTGGGCAAACTGCCACAAGACATTACTAAAGTAACCTTCAGACTACATAAAGAGACAGCAGTTAACAACTTTATAGCAGTTATGAATAATATCGATTGGCAAAATGAGCTCGAAACATATACAGATATGAATGAATGTATAAATAATTTTCTAAAAAATGCCCAAAGCCTCTATAACAAACATTGTCCCAAAAAACTAAACAGATCGCAGCAAAGAGACTGAATAATCCCTGGCTAACACCAAGCATCCTCAAATCCATTAACACAAAGCACAAATATGAAAAAAATGTAGAATAGGTCAAATAACTAGAGAACAGCCTAAACGTTACTCGTCAGCACTTACCAGCCTGATAAGAAGATCTAAAAAATTGTATTATGAAAATAGATTACATAACATCAAAGGTGATATGAAAAAAACCTGGAAAACTATCTGAAATTCTTGGAACTAAAAAGTTATCCAAAAACAAAACAATCAAACTAACAAAATCAGATGAACCCTCACTCACACCTACTGAAACAGGGAACAGACCCAATGTTTTCTTCTCCACCATAGGAAAAAATCTAGCGAACAAAATACCAAGCGCAAACACCCGTCCATCAGACTACCTCATAGATACCTACCCAAATATGCTATTCCTAGCTCCAACCAACCCCTCTAATAGAAGTTACGCTCATCATAAACACCCTTAAAAACAAGGCAGGAGACCTAAACAATATGCCTGCTTTTATGTACAAAAAAGCTTCTCAAGTATTGTCACCAATTATTACAACGCTCTTTAACAAATCCATTGAATCATCTACCTTCCCAACAATCCTCAAAATAGCGAGGATCACTCCGATCCATAAAGGAGGTGACCAAGCTGACTTGAATAACTATAGACCAATATCTAACTTATCACTGCTCTCTAAAATCTTTGAAAAATTAATTCATAGACGGATCTATTCCTACCTCGTCTCACACAACATATTAAACCCTTGTCAGTTTAGATTCAGGAATAATAAAAGCACAAATGATGCTATCATACACGTGCTAGAACTAATATATACCGCACTCAAAAAGAAAGAAGTCCCACTGGGCATTTTCAATGATTTACGTAAAGCTTTCGATACAGTCGACCATGAACTGCTGTACTCCAAATTAACGCACTATGGTATCAGAGGCCACTCCCTCAACTACCTAAAATCATACCTTAGTAACAAAACTCAATATGTGTATGCAAATGATGTAAACTCTTCCACTCAACCAATCACAGTAGGAGTCCCACAAGGAAGCGTCCTTGGACCACTCCTCTTTCTCACCTACATCAATGATCTACTGAATGCATCACAGCTACTCAAACCCATATTATTTGCAGATGACACTACATATGTCTTTTCCCACCCAAACACAGTCATACTAGCAAACACAGTCAATGCTGAATTGCAGAAAATATCTGCCTGGATGATGACTAATAAACTTACCCTGAATACTGATAAAACCTATTTCATTCAGTTTGGAAACAAAGCTGCAAATGATCCAATTAACATAACGCTAAACGGATCATCAGTCACAAGACTCACAGAGGGAAAATTCCTAGGTATCCACCTTGACAGTAGCCTTAAGTTCCAGACACACGTACAACAAATCACCAGGAAATCTCCAAGACTGTAGGCATACTATCAAAGATAAGGTACTACATTCCACAATCAGCTCTCCTGGCACTGTACCATTCACTCATATACCCTTATCTTACGTATGGAATTTGTGCATGGGGATCAACAACATCCAACAGAACAATACACGCAAATATAAACCCTCCACTTAAACTTCTCCTCACCAACCTAAACAGGACACATGACCACAACACAAGACACATATCTCTTTTTGATATTTCTCGTGTCCATATCACACTGTGTAAAAACTCTATGTACATAAAGGGCACCAAATTATGGAATTCATTACCAGAAGATATTAAAGTAACTCGGTCTGAAAATCAATTTAAGACTCTTCTCAAAAGCCACTTAATCACCCTAGACTAAACGCTTAATACTCAGTACACACATACTCACTTATGTTCTCCTACATCATAACTTCAACAATCACTTTAAACCTTTTATCCATGGTTGACAGGAATATAATTGAATCATTTTCACAAAAAGCATTTTTGAATATATGAATAAATCTTTTGTTTTACACAAATTTTACACAAATTTTTGATCACTGGTGAAGCTGGAGGTGCTGTCCTGGGAGACAGTAATGGTGAAGCTGGAGGTGCTGTCCTGGGAGACAGTAATGGTGAAGCTGGAGGTGCTGTCCTGGGAGACAGTAATGGTGAAGCTGGAAATGCTGTCCTGGGAGACAGTAATGGTGAAGCTGGAGGTGCTGTCCTGGGAGACAGTAATGGTGAAGCTGGAGGTGCTGTCCTGGGAGACAGTAATGGTGAAGCTGGAGGTGCTGTCCTGGGAGACAGTAATGGTGAAGCTGGAGGTGCTGTCCTGGGAGACAGTAATGGTGAAGCTGGAGGTGCTGTCCTGGGAGACAGTAATGGTGAGAAACCCAAGGCAAACGGAAACCAAGCCTGTGCACATACTATGCACTCGGTATCTGCTGGCATGGGAAATCTGGAAAAACAGATGGGACGTGCAACTATGACCACCCTAGAAAATGCCATGCCCATATGACAACAGGAAAATGCAAACTCCCTTCCTGTAAGCTTTTTCACCCTGAACTGTGTACCTCTTCAGTACAGGAAAGACTGTGCTATAACTTAAATTGCCAGGCATACCATCTAAAGGGGACAAAAAGATACAAAACATCCAGGCCATGGGAAAACCTGGGTAGCCACAGCCACTCAAGAGGGAGAGGTTTTTTAGTGCCAGGAAGGAAAAAAAACTGGCAGGAAATGGCAGAAATCGTACACCAAATCCAGTCATTCCTGGAGTGGAACCACAGTCGATGGCCTCCACTCCAAACCAACAGATACAGATACTAATGCCGGAAAAAAAATCCCCCCCCCCCAGTACCAACAATACCACCAGTCCGATAACATTCTTCTTTGCAAATATACAGGGTCTAAAGCCAGCAACAAACAACAAAATACCTTTCATCCGTGGACTGCTTGCAGAGGCAAAGGCAATGTTCGCGGCTTTCACTGAGACCCACATAAAGGATCACTTGGACAACGAAATATGGATCCCAGGTTACAACCTATACAGATGTGACAGAGTGAACAGGCAAATGGGTGGGGGGGGGGGGTTGGCCTGTACATTGCAGAGTCACTTGTTTGCACAGAACTGCTAAATGCCTCAAATGATGTAGTGGAAGTTTTAGCAGTAAAGGTCGAGAACCAAAACCTAGTCATTGTGGTAGTCTACAAGCCTCCGGATGCAACATCCCAGCAATTCCAGGAACAGCTGTTAAAAATTGACCACTGTCTGGAAAACCTTCCAGCTCCTGCACCCAACATCTTGCTCCTGGGGGATTTCAACTTAAGGCACCTAAAATGGAGGAATATAGCAAATAATATTGTTGCAGTAATAACACCAGGAGGCAGCTCTGATGAAAACTCACACTCACACGAGCTTTTAAATCTCTGCACAAAATTCAATTTAAACCAGCAAATAATAGAGCCTACTAGACTGGAGAATACACTAGACCTCATCTTCACTAACAATGATGATCTGATAAGAAATGTCACCATATCAAAAACAATATACTCAGATCACAACATAATTGAGGTTCAGTCATGTATGCGCGGAGCCCCAGACCGACATAATGAGATTAGTCACGAGGGAGCATTCACCAAATTCAACTTCAATAACAAAAACATAAAGTGGGACCAAGTAAACCAAGTCCTAACCGATATAAGCTGGGAAGATATACTAAGCAACACAGACCCCAACTTATGCCTAGAACAGATTAACTCGGTGGCACTCGATGTATGCACAAGGCTTATTCCTCTAAGAAAAAGGAGGAGTAGATGTAAAACAGAAAGAGACAGGCGCTCCCTTTACAGGCGACGGAAAAGAATAACAGAGCGGCTAAAAGAGGTCAATATATCTGAAATGCGTAGGGAGACACTGGTCAGAGAAATAGCAAGCATCGAACTTAAGCTAAAAGAATCCTTTAGGAGTCAGGAATCGCGGGAAGAACTAAAAGCCATAAATGAAATCGAAAGAAACCCAAAGTATTTCTTCTCCTATGCCAAATCAAAATCGAGAACAACGTCCAGTATTGGGCCCCTACTTAAACAAGATGGGTCCTACACAGATGACAGCAAGGAAATGAGTGAGCTACTCAAGTCCCAATATGACTCAGTTTTTAGCAAGCCGCTAACCAGACTGAGAGTCGAAGATCAAAATGAATTTTTTATGAGAGAGCCACAAAATTTGATTAACACAAGCCTATCCGATGTTATCCTGACGCCAAATGACTTCGAACAGGCGATAAATGACATGCCCATGCACTCTGCCCCAGGGCCAGACTCATGGAACTCTGTGTTCATCAAGAACTGCAAGAAGCCCCTATCACGAGCCTTTTCCATCCTATGGAGAGGGAGCATGGACACGGGGGTCGTCCCACAGTTACTAAAAACAACAGACATAGCCCCACTCCACAAAGGGGGCAGTAAAGCAACAGCAAAGAACTACAGACCAATAGCACTAACATCCCATATCATAAAAATCTTTGAAAGGGTCCTAAGAAGCAAGATCACCACCCATCTAGAAACCCATCAGTTACACAACCCAGGGCAACATGGGTTTAGAACAGGTCGCTCCTGTCTGTCTCAACTATTGGATCACTACGACAAGGTCCTAAATGCACTAGAAGACAAAAAGAATGCAGATGTAATATATACAGACTTTGCAAAAGCCTTCGACAAGTGTGACCATGGCGTAATAGCGCACAAAATGCGTGCTAAAGGAATAACAGGAAAAGTCGGTCGATGGATCTATAATTTCCTCACTAACAGAACACAGAGAGTAGTCGTCAACAGAGTAAAGTCCGAGGCAGCTACGGTGAAAAGCTCTGTTCCACAAGGCACAGTACTCGCTCCCATCTTGTTCCTCATCCTCATATCCGACATAGACAAGGATGTCAGCCACAGCACCGTGTCTTCCTTTGCAGATGACACCCGAATCTGCATGACAGTGTCTTCCATTGCAGACACTGCAAAGCTCCAGGCGGACATCAACCAAATCTTTCAGTGGGCTGCAGAAAACAATATGAAGTTCAACGATGAGAAATTTCAATTACTCAGATATGGTAAACATGAGGAAATTAAATCTTCATCAGAGTACAAAACAAATTCTGGCCACAAAATAGAGCGAAACACCAACGTCAAAGACCTGGGAGTGATCATGTCGGAGGATCTCACCTTCAAGGACCATAACATTGTATCAATCGCATCTGCTAGAAAAATGACAGGATGGATAATGAGAACCTTCAAAACTAGGGAGGCCAAGCCCATGATGACACTCTTCAGGTCACTTGTTCTATCTAGGCTGGAATATTGCTGCACACTAACAGCACCTTTCAAGGCAGGTGAAATACAGGTTCAGGAACCTCAAGCGCTCCCAGTAATTGAGCTTAGCACACCTTTGGCTAATCTTTTCAACATATCACTACAAACTGGCATGGTGCCAGATAAGTGGAAAATGGCAAATGTGATACCTATTTTCAAAACAGGTGACAGGTCCTTAGCTTCGAACTATAGACCAATAAGCCTAACCTCCATAGTGGGAAAATTTATGGAATCAATAATTGCCGAGGCAGTTCGTAGCCACCTTGAAAAGCATAAATTAATCAACGAATCTCAGCATGGTTTTACAAAGGGGCGTTCCTGCCTAACGAATTTATTAACTTTTTTCACTAAGGTATTTGAGGAGGTAGATCATGGTAATGAATATGATATTGTGTATATGGACTTCAGTAAGGCTTTTGACAGGGTCCCACATCAGAGACTATTGAGGAAAATTAAAGCACATGGAATAGGAGGAGAAATTTTTTCCTGGATAGAGGCATGGTTGACAAATAGGCAGCAGAGAGTTTGCATAAATGGGGAGAAATCAGAGTGGGGAAGTGTCACGAGCGGTGTTCCACAGGGGTCAGTGTTGGGCCCCCTGCTGTTCACAATCTACATAAACGACATAGATGAGGGCATAAAGAGCGACATCGGCAAGTTTGCCGATGACACCAAAATAGGCCGTCAAATTCATTCTGACGAGGACATTCGAGCACTCCAGGAAGATTTGAATAGACTGATGCAGTGGTCGGAGAAGTGGCAGATGCAGTTTAATATAGACAAATGCAAAGTTCTAAATGTTGGACAGGACAATAACCATGCCACATATAAACTAAATAATGTAGATCTTAATATTACGGATTGCGAAAAAGATTTAGGAGTTCTGGTTAGCAGTAATCTGAAACCAAGACAACAGTGCATAAGTGTTCGCAATAAAGCTAATAGAATCCTTGGCTTCATATCAAGAAGCATAAATAATAGGAGTCCTCAGGTTGTTCTTCAACTCTATACATCCTTGGTTAGGCCTCATTTAGATTATGCTGCACAGTTTTGGTCACCTTATTACAGAATGGATATAAATTCTCTGGAAAATGTACAAAGGAGGATGACAAAGTTGATCCCATGTATCAGAAACCTTCCCTATGAGGATAGACTAAGGGCCCTGAATCTGCACTCTCTAGAAAGACGTAGAATTAGGGGGGATATGATTGAGGTGTATAAATGGAAGACAGGAATAAATAAAGGGGATGTAAATAGTGTGCTGAAAATATCTAGCCTAAACAGGACTCGCAGCAATGGTTTTAAGTTGGAAAAATTCAGATTCAGGAAGGATATAGGAAAGTACTGGTTTGGTAATAGAGTTGTGGATGAGTGGAACAAACTCCCAAGTACCGTTATAGAGGCCAGAACGTTGTGTAGCTTTAAAAATAGGTTGGATAAATACATGAGTGGATGTGGGTGGGTGTGAGTTAGACCTGATAGCTTGTGCTACCAGGTCGGTTGCCGTGTTCCTCCCTTAAGTCAATGTGACCTGACCTGACTAGGTTGGGTGCATTGGCTTAAGCCGGTAGGAGACTTGGACCTGCCTCGCATGGGCCAGTAGGCCTTCTGCAGTGTTCCTTCGTTCTTATGTTCTTATCTCCGTTATGCGCGCCGTGAAAGTTCTCTGTACATTTTCTAGGTCGGCAATTTCACCTGCCTTGAAAGGTGCTGTTAGTGTGCAGCAATATTCCAGCCTAGATAGAACAAGTGACCTGAAGAGTGTCATCATGGGCTTGGCCTCCCTAGTTTTGAAGGTTCTCATTATCCATCCTGTCATTTTTCTAGCAGATGCGATTGATACAATGTTATGGTCCTTGAAGGTGAGATCCTCCGACATAATCACTCCCAGGTCTTTGACGTTGGTGTTTCGCTCTATTTTGTGGCCAGAATTTGTTTTGTACTCTGATGAAGATTTAATTTCCTCATGTTTACCATATCTGAGTAATTGAAATTTCTCATCGTTGAACTTCATATTGTTTTCTGCAGCCCACTGAAAGATTTAGTTGATGTCCGCCTGGAGCCTTGCAGTGTCTGCAATGGAAGACACTGTCATGCAGATTCGGGTGTCATCTGCAAAGGAAGACACGGTGATGTGGCTGACATCCTTGTCTATGTCGGATATGAGGATGAGGAACAAGATGGGAGCGAGTACTGTGCCTTGTGGAACAGAGCTTTTCACCGTAGCTGCCTCGGACTTTACTCTGTTGACGACTACTCTCTGTGTTCTGTTAGTGAGGAAATTATAGATCCATCGACCGACTTTTCCTGTTATTCCTTTAGCACAAAATCTCAATGTACTGTTTGCAAAGACATAAAATAAATAAATAAATAAATCCGTGTCACTACTATGACACACCATTATAACACTCAGTTACACACGACACCTTTCTCTTAGTATCACGACACCCTTGTCTGTGCGTTATAACACACCATCTCAAATGTGTCCACACAACACCCTTGTCTCCGTGTACATCTACACACCTTCGCTACCGTGTCCACAAGACACCCTTATCTCCGTGTTATAACACATCGTGTCCACAAGACAACTTGCAGTGTCCGTCACCAACACCATCGTGTTGGGCCAGCCGACTAAGTCCAGTCACTGCCATCAGGAAACTGTCCAGTCGTAGTCAACAGGAACTAAGTTATTCGATGACATCAGGAACGAAGTCCAGTCGTTCCCAGCAGCAAACCAAGTCCAGTCGCTACCATCAGGAAACTAAGTCCATGTTCCCAGCAGGAAACTTTCGTTGTCAGCAGGAGACGTTATCAGCAAAGTCAAGCTGTGAAGCCGTGCTAAACTCACACTATGTATGAGGTCTTCACTTTCAGGGAGCAGTGCAAAACATACTCCGTTGTGAGTACACTGAATGAGGCTGTCAGGTACTTGAGGCCGTCAGACTCAGTGAGCTGTGCAGAACACACTATGTTGTGAGTACACTGAATGAGGCCGTCAGATAATTCTGAGGCCGTCAGACTCAGTGAGCTGTAGTCAACAAACTAAATGAGGTTGGTTCACCAGCCTTGACATAAAGTGCGATTACGTCACATTGGGTACTGTTGTCTGGTAGCAGCACCGAAGTGCTCAAACAACCACTTCTCCAATTGTTTCTTTTCTGGGTTCGTAACAAGTCCCAATTTGCTCATCGAAATTGTCAACGGGGGTTATGAGGCGGTCAAGAATACATAGAAATAAGAAGAACAGGAAAGTGATCACTGTCGTGCAAATCTGGGAGAACAGAACAAGCATAATCAAATGCAGTTGATGAAGGGCAGATAGAAAAATCAATTCAAGAGAGAGACTGGAGTGCAAGAGTCAAAATGGGTGGGAGTACCCGTATTTAAAACATATAGAGGATGAGAAGTGAGAAGTCTTTCCAACTGATCACCACGTGAGTCACAGTGGGACCCTCTCCAAAGATGGTGAGCATTAAAATCATCTAACAAGATGGGCGGCAGTAGAGAAGAGATCAAGAACACAATATCCGAGATACAGAATGCACGGGAAGGAGAGAGATGTAGAGCAAACTGTATACCATCTGCACAAATAAATAAAGGGCTGCAGTATAATGCAGCTGATTATTATTATTGTTATAATCAAAGAAAGTGGTAAACCGACAAGGGTCATACATTGCTGCAGGGCAGAAAATAATGCTGAGGCTATAAACAGCTAAGTGGAGAGGGGATCAGAGATAAAGGGAAAAAATGGCTGGAAGGGACACTAAGGGCTATGTGTCAAGGTTCTTACAGTAAAGCAGTTGCTGACAAAAAAAAATAAAAAAATGAATGTAAGTCAAAGGTTGGGCCGTCTGCAAGAAGGGAATATAAGGTAAGAGTCGTAGGGTGGCAGCGGCGTTACAGGTAAATCTTGCGAGCTTGCTGGTAAACCGGGCAATTGACAAGAAGGTGAAGAACCGAAATAAGGACCTGACAAACCTCACAGAGAGGAATAGGGCGTCTTTCCATGAGATACCCATGGGTAAGGCGTGTATGGCCAATGCGGAGTTGGGAGACCACAGTCTCCCGAGAACGGCAACGGTGGTAAGAAGATGGCCACAAACCTAGAAGCAGTTTAATAGAGTGCAATTTGTTATGGTGCATGCCTGACCACCGTTGTTGCCAATGGCTGTGAAGACAGGCCGAGATGACTGGAAAATAATCCCTGAACGGAATACCTCCATAGGAAACCGGAAGATCATGCACCACTGACTGCTCAGCAGCATCTGCTTGTTCATTACCCTGCACACCAACTTGTCCAGGGACTCAACAGAAAACGACATCTTTGTTTTTGCTAGCCACACGGCACAACCATAGTTGAATACAAAGGACTAATAAATGAGGGGAATCAAATTGTTTAATGGCTTGTAAAGCACTGAGGGAATCTGAAATGATCACAAACATCGAAGGAGACATATAGTATGTGATATGGAGAAGTGCTGTGAGGATGGCGTACAACTCGGCAGTGAAAATACTAGCTGAGTTAACAAGTGACCTCGGACATCATTATCAGGGAATACTGCTGCGAACCCAACATGTATAAACAGTGGTGGCATGACCATGTGACCGGAAGTACCCGAGAAAAAGAGAGCAAGAAGCAGTTGTAGGCAGGAAAGCTTTGGCACACGGTAGTGGGAGAAAACAGACATGAACTGTCGGAAATTCCCAAGGGAAAAGGGAAAAGGCAGATGCTAAATGAACATACAAGGGAGGCAACTGGAGAGAAGACCGGAGTGAAGATGAAGAGAAAACGGTTGGAGTAGGCAGGGGCGCCGAACGAACTATGAGCTTCTACTAATGTCCGAGACTAACCTATACATAGAAAAAATGCAAAGATCATGAGTGCAGACAAAATAACGAAGACAATGAGCGTCATGACGATCAGCTAAGGAAGGAACATTCGCCTCTGCATAGAGGCTTTCAACAGGGGATGAACGAAAGGCACCAAGGCATAAACAGAGACCTTGATGATGAAGGGGATCCAACTTGTCCAGCTTGGACAAGACTAGGGTGGAATGCAAACAGAGGAGAGTTCGGCGATCTGCTCCCCATGAATAATGCGCGAGAGTTTTAAGGAGATTCAGCTGACCCTGGCAAGTTGCCTTAAAAGAAGAAATGTGAAGTTTCCATGTCAAACGGCGATCGAAGAGAAGGCCAAGAAATTTGACCATATCACATTGTGGAATACATGAGCCGTGTAAATATAATGGAATACCTGGGATAAGAGGATGCCTAATGAAGGTAATGAAATGGGTTTTCGTACTAGAAAATTTAAAGCCATGTGAAGTGGTCCAGTGGGAAACTCGGTCAATTGCATCCCGAAGGGAGTCTGCTACTGGGCGACAGTTATCGCCTGAGTAAGCTATAGCAAAGTCATCTACATAAAGTGATGACCAAATATACAATGGAAGAACGGAAGGTAGGTCATTTATAGCTAAGAGAAAAAGGGTAGTGCTAAGGACACAACCTTGTGGGACTCCCTTTGTCTGGGGGGGGAACAGGAGAAGAGGGGACCACACGAGGGGGATGAATCTCCACCTCCATGTGAGAGTTAGAAAGGGGGTGAGAACGAGGCACCAAGACCGAAAAGGAAAACTGTTGGGGAATTGTAAGTACTGGAGGAATGAGAAGAGATTTGGGCTTATGAGACAGATTCAGCTTCACAGGTGATAGGCACAAAGAAGCTGCAGGCATGTGAGGCCTTGCAAACTGAGACACTAGTGGGTGAGAAGTAGAGGTAGGAGTAGGTAAGGAGGTGGGGGTGTCAGAAAGTAAAACTGCAAAAGAATTAGAGACAGGGGTGACCCTGGAAGACAAGACACTGGAGGAGCTAGTAGGCAGGGGGACCCCCAAGGTTGGAGGTCTCCTAGCTACTTGCAAATAAGGGATACGAGGAAGATTCCCCTGAAGGCAGAGCCGAGAGACAGCCATAGTGTAGACAGCCTGTACTGTCTGCGCAGAGAGCCCCTGCTGTCTGCCAGCTTAGTTCATATTTCGCACCACTCAGGTGCTGCCCTCTGTAGCCAGGCCTCTCGGTAGGCATGCCAGCCTGCCGGCCCATGCCTCCGCCTCACTCACACAGCGGCCTAGCAGGAAGACACAAGGCCTCCCAGCTCTCTCTCATGGGATGGCCCTGCCCGGGCCATGGGCACAAACACACAAGCCTGTGTACCCACAACGACTTAACAATAAAGTAAGAAGCCTCCGAAGATTTATCATTTACTACCCGCTTACAGCCTACCAAACAAATTCCTTTTTATAAATGGTAGCAGCTGTGGTCGCAGCAGTGTGTTTGCCCAAAGCGAGGAAGAGGTATGAAGTCATCTTCACTTCACCACCCTACACAAGAAGCATCCGTCTCTCAACAAGTTATCCTGATGTCGTGTCTGCACATTTGAGCACCCAGACACAGGTACAAGCAGGATCCAGCCGAAATTTGCCGAATTTCGAGAATTGTGAGTGGTGTCCCAGTGTCCCACGCTGTTTCTCAAGTCACGTGTTCAGCGTCACTTGTATGTTGCTGTTGTTGTTGTTCAGCTCAGCACAGCCGTTTCAGCAAGCCAGAGGTGAGTTTTGTGGTGATTTCTGCGTCCAGTGTGAGTTCTTTACGTATTTGTGGGTGGGGGAGGAGAGGAGAGGAAGTGGCTGTTCCTCACCTTGCCCATGCTCGCCCTACTCACGCTCACCCGTCTACCATATACCACTCACCACTGCCCACTCCCTCTGCTGTGTTTTCTGCTGTTTTCCATGTGAATTCATTGCCAGAGCTGTGTATCCGAGTGCCCGAGGCCACTCAAAGCTACGTGGACCAGCATGCCACGTAGATCACGATGCCACGTGGATCGCGATGCCACGTGGGTGTGGGCGATGTCACGTAGACCTACAAGCTACGTGAGTTACCAGATGTCCCAAGGCCACATGCTGTGGTCTGCTGCCCGCATCACATCGACGTCACCCACGATGCTGCCCGACTTCATGACGTCATGATGTCTGCCTGAAGTCACCTCGAGATGTCTGCTGACGTCCCCTCACGACATCACGCCTGACATCACATGATGTCACATTGAGTGTTCAGTAATTATTTCAGTATTGTCGAGAAGATTGAGAGAAGATATATGTCGTGTGTTAATTAATTCCTCTCAGTCAGTGTTCTCACATTTTAGTATATGTCTTAGTGTCAGTTTTATGCACAGAAAAGCATCATTTGCTAGTTTAAGCCATGTTGTACCGCGGTGTGTGTAAAGTTTCCGTGTGTCCAGTGAGGTCTGAGCCAGACCTGAGTAGCACCACTGTGTTAAGTCACCCGTGTGACCAGTGTGTTTGACAGCTGATTACTCAGCCCTGAGCATATGAGCCCTCTTGTACAGAAAGCTTTTATGCTCGTCGCTCGTGTTGTTCTGCAGAATTGTACCTGCTATGATTCCCATCGAGATTTGTTTCACTTCACCTCCAGACCGTCAGAGTGCAGTTATATGTAGAGAAACAAGTCTGGGGACGCTTAGACTAACCTCTGCTATAACTCCAACTGTCGAGAGATGATACTCGCCAAGCCGCAGTCAGTCCTGTCGGCAGGCGCTGTGTCAGCCTTGTGTCACAAGCTTCAGTGAGCAGCCTGCACAAAGATGATGTCACTTTGACTGCTAGCTCTCTCACTGCAGTCTGGTGTATGATGTTACGACTCCCAGATGTTTCGCCCAGTTGTCTCTGCCACGACTCGCTCCACAACTCGCTCCACGCTCGCCGGCAGTGACAGCCCAGTGACAGTACCAGTCGAGAAGTGTCCTCCTGAGTCGCTTGCCAGAAGTCCTGCCCTGTTGCCGAGTTTTGTCGACGCCTCACTCGAGGGCACCAGCATGTCGTGCCCCAGGTTGAGTGAAAACCTGCAGCGACTCCTACGATGTCTGCTTCACCGTTCCAGAGGAGACCGTACCCTGTTACATCACAGCTCAGCCGCAGCGATGTCTCCCGTGTTGTAGTATCTGTCCAGACGCAGGAAGGCGTGCAGTGATGCACTTCGATGCTCACTGCCTATGACCACGATGTGTAGCACACCCATGTTTTTTTCTTCCCTCCCTGTAGGAAGTTTTTTTTTCCATGTCCATATGTATATATATATGTTTTTATTTTGTGTTCTGTGCCCTGTTCCTACGAGAGAGAGACCGAGTTTCTTTTACTACCAGTATTGTCGCGTCGGGACGATGAGCGGTAGGTGGCCGAGCATATGTAGACAGCCTGTACTGTCTGCGCAGACAGCCCCTGCTGTCTGCCAGCTTAGTTCATATTTTGCGCCATGCTGGTGCTGCCACCTAGAGGCCTTGCCACTTCAGTATGCCCAGACTTGCCTCACCCTCACTCACACAGCGGCCTAGCAGGAAGACATAAGTACTAGTAGCTCTCTCTCGTGGGATGGCCCTGCCCAGGCCATGGGCACAACACAAGCCTGTGTACCCACCACGACTTAATAATAAAGTAAGAAGCCTCCGAAGACGTTTATCATTTAACCACCCGCTTGCAGCACCTACCAAACAAACTCGTTATAATAGCATAAAGCCTTTGCTCTCCTTAAGTCAACGGATTTCTCGTTCAGTTCATTACGACAGACCTAACAACAGTGGGAAAAAGAAGGATGGGGTTCATTGCAATTGAGACAAGCAGGGAAAAGACTGCTAGATGTATGGGCATGATCTGCAGAACCGCAGACCAGGCACTTCACCGCAGATGTGCAGTATTTAGCCGGGTGTCCAAAGTGCCAGCAATTATGATGCTATTGGGGAGTAGGAACCACTTTACGGACCTCTAGGCGATGGCCCACAATAGAAATAGACGACGGGAGTTCACGGCAGTCAAAGGGTAAGTGGGTGATGTTACTGAGAAAGCGCCTCCACCCATGAGCGGGCAGGACATATGTATCCACTTTGAGAATAGGAAGATCCTGAAGGGCTAAGTGCTCCAAAATATCAAGACAGAAAATCACTCTGTACAATGGTATACGGTAAAACCACCATACCACTGCAAGAATTGAGAGTAGCATGCTTAAGAACTGTGAGTGGAATGTTATCACTGGAAGTAATACCTGGAGTTTATCTAGAGAGAGTTCCGGGGGGTCAACGCCCCCACGGCCCGGTCTTTGACCAGGCCTCATGATGGATCAAAGCCTGATCAACCAGGCTGTTACTGCTGGCTGCGAACAATCCAATGTACGAGCCACAGCCCGGCTGGTCAGGTAACGACTTTAGGTGCTTGTCCAGTGCCTGCTTGAAGACAGCCAGGGGTTTATTGGTAATCCCCCTTGTGTATGCTGGGAGGCAGTTGAACAGTCTCTGGCCCCTGACACTTATTGTATTGTCTCTTAACATGCTAGTGACACCCCTGCTTTTCAGTGGGGGATGTTGCATCGTCTGCCTAGTCTTTTGCTTTCGTTGTGAGTGATTTTCGTGTGCAAGTTCGGTACCAGTCCAATTTTCCAGGTGTATATAATCATGTATCTCTCCCGCCTGCGGAAAGATCGTGAACTTATTCTGCATTCTAAACTGTAACGATGTGCACACCACTTCGAGGAGTGTGAAAGGATATATTTTGGCCAACATGTCATAAAAGAGCTTTATCAATACTATGGTCAGAAAGATAATCAGTTGGAGATGTCGACTGTAGAGAAAAGAATTTAGTCCACTGCATACTTGTAAACATGGTGTGTAAAGGAAGTGGGTGTCATGTAGGTCGTTTTTGGGTAGAATGAGTAGACATCAAGGAACCATCGTCAGTAAATGGTCTGGAACATTTAGGTGTAGTACCGTGGGCGGCCCAACCTGAGGTAGGTGGGCAATCTAAAACCCGGTGCACCATATTCAGGGAAACTGGATGCATAGTTAAAGGCATGTAAGAGGCAGAGGCACTAGAAGAAACAGAGCCTCAGCACCTGGAATGGATGACAAAGTGTCACTAGCAGATGGTACAGGGGTATGGGAAGAGTCTGGAGAATGGTCCAGTAATAAAGCTGGGTCAGAACAGGATGTGGTAACAAAAAGGGGCCTGGGAAGAGGAGGATTATCACGGCACGAAGACTCCATGATGATGGGACTTCTTTATTATTATTTTTAAGGAAAAAAAGAAGGGAAGAAAGAAAAAAAAGAGGGACAGGGGAGGGACAATCACTAGAAGGCACGAAAGGGCTGTAAGTTCCCCCTCTCATCTGAGAGGACCTCGAAACTACAAGCAGTGCAGAAGCAGTGAGGAACCCATGCCATACCCTACCAGTCATGCCAGTAAACCAACGCTCTGGAATAGCAACCTCACATCTACCAAGCCACCTCAGTGGACAAAAGAGAGGGTGGTCAGAAACCCACCACAAAGTATATCTCCTTTGGCTGCCACCTCCCACAACCAACAGGCAGCCTCAGGAGATACACGGTCATCTGCAGGACATCCCCCCTCCCCCACTTCTCGGAAATCCGGGAAGGGAGCAGGGCACCTCCAGATAATCTAGATTCCATGGCAAGCTACACCACACCCAAGGAACCTCATGGAGCGGGATGAACACTGGCATACTTCCCCCCACCTTGAACCGTAATGCCAAAAGGGAGGACCCAAGAGGCTACAATCGGGATGGGGAAAAGGGAGGGTTGGGAGGGGAGGAAAGGGAAAAAAAGAGGGAATGGGGAGGATGGGATGGGATAGGGAAAGGAAAATTGGGGGGTAATTATGTTCAGTCTGAGGAAGGAGACCAAAGGGTCTAATTCCTTAGACCAAGAGCCTCTTCGCCGCATCATGGAGCCCCCCCTTGAAGAGGTGAAAGTTCTCAATACCTACTCCATCATCTTCCTGGCTGTCGTGATCTTTGTCTTATGATCCTTAAAAGAAAGGTCAGCTGACATAATTATTCCCAGGTCTTTTACATGTTCCTTTCATTCTATTTGATGACCCTCTTGAATTTTGTATATAGTGTTCCTTTTGAGTTCTTCATTCTTTCCATACCTAAGCAGCTGGAACTTATCACCATTGAACGTCATGTTGTTCTCCACTGCCCACTGGAAAACCCTGCTTGTGTCTTCCTGTAATTTTTCAGTGTCTACCATAGTGACTTTCATGCTTATTTTAGTGTCATCTGCAAATGATGATACAAAAGCAAGCCGGGTGTTTTTATCTATGTCTGCTATGAGGATGAGAAACAGCAGAGGTGCCAGGACAGTGCCTTGGAGCACTGAGCTTTTTACCTCGCTGATGGTGGATTTTGCTCTGTTTACTAATACTTTCTGTGTTCTGTGTGTTAGGAACCAAAAATCCATCTGCCTACCTTCCCTGTAATGCTCATTACCCTCATTTTGTGCGCTATCACTCCATGATCTCATTTGTCAAACGCCTTTGCAAAAACTGTGTAAATCACATCTGCATTTTGATTGTCTTCCAATGCCTCCATAATTCTGTCATAACGATTCAGCAGCTGTGATAGGCATGATCGTCCTGCTCTAAAACCATGATGGTTCGGGTTATGCTGATCCATGAAATTTGTAATCTGCCATCTCATCACTCTTTCGAAGATTTTTATGATGCGAGAGGTTAGGGCTACTGATCCATAATTTTTAGCTAGCGCTCTAGTGCCTCCTTTATGCAAAGGAGCTATGTCTGCACTCTTTAAGGCCACCAGTATTTCACCTAGATCTAAGGTCTTTTTCCAAAGAATGCTGAGTGCTCGTGCTAGTGGTACTTTACACTTCTTTATAAATAGGGCATTCCATGAATCTGGTGCCGAGTGAATGGGCATGTTATCCATTTCTTTTTTTTTTTTTTTTTTGAAATCTATGGGATTTGTATTGTCAGTTAGTTGGTCTGTGCGGTCTTCTGCTAGAAAAAAAATATTTCTGCATTTTCTACCTTGCTGTCATTTAGTGGGTTGCTGAACACCGACTCATATTGTTCTTTTAGAATTTCACTCATTTCCTGCTCATCGTCAGTATACGTCAGTATCCGACCGTTTTCTTTTTGTCTTCACTCACTCCGGTCTTCTCTCCAGTTGCCTCCCTTATATGTTCATTTAACGTCTGACTTTCCCCTTTTCCTCTTGGGAGGTTCCGACGGTTCGTGTCTGTTCTCCCCTACTGCCGTGTGGTGCCAAAGCTCTCCTACCTACGACTGCCTCTCGATCTCTTTTTCTTGATCACTTTTGGTCACATGCTCATGCTGTTGCTGTTCATACAGATGGTTCTAAATCTTCTGACGGTGTTGGGTTCATGGCGGTGTTCCCTGACGATGTTGTCCGAGGTCATTTGTTAGACTTGGCTAGTATTTTCACTACCGAGTTGTACGCCATCCTCATAGTGCTTCTCTATATTACATATATGTCTCCTTCAACGTTTGTGATCATTCCAGATTCCCTCAGTGCTTTACAAACCATTAAACAATTTGATTCCCCTCGTGCATTAGTCCTTTGTATTCACCTATGGTTGCACCATGTGGCTAGCAAAACCAAAGATGTCATTTTCTGCTGGGTCCCTGGACACGTTGATGTACAGGGCATTGAACAAGCAGATGCTGCTGTGTGGCCAGCGGTGCATGATCTTCTGGTTTCTTATGGAGGTATTCCGTTCAGAAATTATTTTCCGATCATCTCGGCCCATCTTTCCAACCGTTGGCAACAATAGTGGTCAGGCATGCACCATAATCTGCACTCTATTAAACCTCTTTTAGGTTTGTGGCCATCTTTTTACAACCATTGTCGTACTCAGGAGACTGCGCTCCCTCTTCTCTGCATTGGCCATACTCTCTTTACCCATGGGTATCTCATGGAACGACACCCTATTCCTTTCTGTGAGCTTTGTTGGGTCCCTATTTCGGTTCTTCACTTTCTTGTAGATTGCCCGATTTACCAGAAAGCTCGCAGGATTTACCTCCATCAATACCGCCACCCTACCTTTGACTTACAATCACTGACTTTTTGTCAGCAACTGCTTTACTGTACGAACTTCAACATATAGCCCTTAGCATCTCTTCCAACCCTTTTCTCTCATCTCTGATCCCCTCTCCACCTAGCTGTTTATAGCTCCGACACTATTTTCTGCCCTGCAGTACTGTATGACCCTTGTCAGTTTAGCACTTTCTCTCATAGAAGCCCAATTATTATTATTATAATAAAAAAGAAGCGCTAAGCCACAAGGGCTATACAGCGCTGCAGGGTAGGGAAGGAAGCGAGGGTATTGGATGGCAGGAGGAGGGATGATCAGTAGGTTACAGAAAACAGCGGGGCAGGGGATAGTACGGGGGTAGAGGGTAGCAAGAGATTGAAGTAGAAAGGGCTGAAGGTATCAGAATTTGTGATGTAAGTCAGTTGTTGTCAAAAAGTCAATGAGAGAGTCTGGATGAAAGGTGGGTCCATCAGCGAGAAGGGAAGGTAAAGAGTGAGCAGCAGAGCGAAGACGACGATGGAGGTAAATTCTGCGTGCTCGTTGATAAAGTGGGCAGTCCAACAGAATGTGGCTGACTGATAATGGAACTTGGCAATTCTCACAGAGAGGAGCAGGGCGCCTCTCCATGAGATATCCATGAGTAAGACGAGTATGGCCAATGCGAAGACGGGAGAGAGTAGTCTCCCAACCTCGACACTGGTGATAAGAAGACGGCCAGTAACCTATACTCGGTTTAATAGATTGAAGTTTGTTGCCGAGCATAGTAGACCAACGTTGTTGCCAACGGGTGTGAAGTTGGGAAGATATTGCAGCAAAATAGTCCGTAAATGGAATACCTCTACATGAAACTGGTAGGTCATGTACCGCTGACCGCTCAGCAGTGTCTGCCTGTTCATTGCCCTGTACGTCAACATGACCAGGGATCCAACAAAAAACAATATCTTTATGCTTGGTAAAGATGCGGCGTAGCCAAAGTTGGATACGGAGGACTAAGGGGTGAGGTGTATCAAATTTCTGTATAGCCTGTAAAGCACTAAGGGAGTCTGAGACAACCACAAATGATGACACAGGCATAAATGCAATACGGATAAGTGCTGTAAGGATGGCATACAATTCAGCAGTAAAAATACTAGCCGAAGATAGTAAATGCCCTTGTACGACGCTGTCCGGAAACATTGCTAGGAATCCTACGCCGTCAGAAGACTTAGAGCCATCTGTGTACACAGCAATGGCATGAGAATGAGAGTGAAAGTGGTCAAGAAAATGAGAGCGGGAAGCGACCGTAGACAGTTGGGCTTTCGAGCAAGGGAGAGAGAAAGAACAAACTCAAACAGCTGGAACTTCCCAGGGGGGTAGGGAAAAGTGAGATGCTACATGTACATAGAAAGGTGGTAAGTGAAGAGAAGACAAGAGCGAATGAAGGCGAAGAGAGAAGGGACGGAGTAAACAGGGGCGGCGAACAAATAAAGAATGTCTACTAATATCAGTGACCATTCTATAAATGGAAGGATTGCGGAGATCATGAGAGCATACATAGTAGCGAAGGCAATGCGCATCACGGCGATCGGATAAGGATGGAACGTTCGCTTCTGCATAGAGGCTCTCGACAGAGGAAGAGCGAAAAGCACCAAGGCATAAACGTAATCCTTGGTGATGAATGGGGTTAAGGGTAGAGAGAGTAGCAGGAGATGCCTCTGAATAGATCTGGTCACCATAATCAAGTTTCGATAAGATAAGGGTGGAATGTAGGTGAAGGAGGGTTCGACGATCAGCTCCCCATGAAAGATGAGCAAGGGTTTTAAGGAGGTTCAGCCAGCTGTGGCAAGTTGCCTTCAGAGAGGTAATGTGAGGTTTCCAGGATAACCTACGATCAAAGAGGAGGCCCAGAAACTTGACTGTATCACGTTCAGGGATACGGGAGCCATAGAGGTACAAAGGATGATCGGAGATGACAGAGCGTCTAGTGAAAGTAATTTGGTGGGTTTTAGTGATAGAAAATTTAAACCCACGTGTGGTGGCCCAATTGGAAACACGGTCGACTGCATGCTGGAGAGAAACTGCAATAAGGTGACAGTCAGCGCCTGCACAGGCAATAGCGAAGTCATCAACATAGAGTGATGACCAAATATTTGATGGAAGACTAGAGGTCAAATCATTAATAGCAAGGAGAAAAAGTGTCGTGCTCAGAACACATCCCTGGGGGGCACCTTCAGCTTGGATAAAGTCCGGGGAGAGCACATTATTAACCCGAACATGGAAATGCCTGTCAGTTAAAAAGTTTTTAAGGAAGGATGGTAGATTGCCTCGAAGGCCTAAGGAGTGGGCTTGGGCTAAAATATTATACCTCCAAGTTGTGTCATATGCCTTAAGGTCAAAAAATATGGCAATAACTGAGTGGTTATTCGCAAAGGCATTACGAACATACGTATCCAAGCATAGTAAGGGGTCTATGGTAGAACGTCCCTTACGAAAGCCATATTGACGAGTGGAGAGACTGTTGTGTGTCTCTAAATACCACACTAAACGTCTATTTACTAGGCGTTCCATCACTTTGCAAACTGCACTGGTAAGAGCAATGGGACGATAGTGGGAGGTTTCATGTCCCGTAGTGCCTGGTTTACAGAAAGGGAGAACAATGGCGGATTTCCACAGCTGTGGAAGAACTCCTTGTGACCAAATAAGATTGTAAAGGCATAATAGGACTGCAAGGGCTGACTGATGTAAATGTTGTAGCATATGAATATGAATGTCGTCAGGCCCAGCTGCCGATGATCAGCAAGCTGAGTGTGTTGCCTCCAGTTCTTGAAGTGTAAAAGGCACATTATACTGTTCTTCTCTGAGAGAAGAAAAGTCCAAGGGTGCTAACTCTCTGGCAGACTTTGAGGAAAGAAATGAGGAGCATAGAAGGAGTCCCTGAGAAATACGGACCAGATGATTGCCAATTTCATTGGCAACATCTAGTGGGTTTGCTATATCAACACCGGCAACCCGCAGAACAGGAGCCGGGTCAGGAGAATATTTACCACTCAGTTTTCGTACTTTTTTCCAGACTGCACTCATAGAGGAAGCAGAGGTGATGGTGAAGACATAATCTCGCCAGAAAGTGCGTTTAGCGTCACGGATGACACAGCAAGCGATCGCACGCTTCTGCTTAAATTCAAGAAGTCTCTCTATGGTTCTACTGTACCGGTACCTGCCCCATGCAGCGCGTTTCAAACGTACTGCACGAGCACAAGCGGGAGACCACCAAGGCACGCATTTCTGAGAATGCCTGCCCGAAGTTTGGGGTATAGAATGAGAAGCTGCGGTTAAAACGGAGGATGAGAAGAGGTGTAACAGCTCATTGATGGAGGACGAAGAAGGAACCTCTCTAAAAACAGTTAGGTGTGAGTAAAGGTTCCAATTTGCCTGATCAAATTGCCAGCGTGGGATGCGAAGAGGTGGTGAATATGAAGGGGAAGTAAGAATGATTGGGAAATGATCGCTGTCATGTAAGTCCGGAAGAACAGACCAAGTGAAGTCTAATGCGGCGGAGGAAGAGCAGACTGAGAGATCGATGCAAGAGAGAGTGCGAGTCCGAGGATCAAAATGGGTGTGAGTACCTGTATTTAAAACATGGAGGGGGTGGGTGGCAAGAAAAGCCTCTAACTGAATGCCACGGAAATCACAGTGAGACCCCCCCAGAGGAAATGGTGGGCATTAAAATCACCAAGTAACAGAATCGGTGGTGGTAATGACGAAACAAGAAAGGCAATATCCGGAATAGGTAATGCCCGAGGAGAGAGATATAAAGAACAGAGCGTATACCACCTATGCAAGTGGATACGGGCTGCTGTGTAATGCAGCGAAGTATGAACAAATAGCTGATGGTACGGAATATCAGTGCGTAGAAGAAGGGCACTTTCATTAAAGGTCCCATCAGGAAAAGGATCTGAAGAATACAATAAATTATAGCCTGAGATGGGAGAGATAACAGCAGAGTGTAATTTTGGTTCCTGTAAGCAAACACCAACAGGGGAAAACTGGGAGAGTAACATCTGAAGCTCACCCCGATTACCCCTGAGGCCGCGTATATTCCACTGTAAATAGGCCATGATTGGCAATGATAAAGATACCTGAAGTCCACAGGTAAGGGTTCCTACGGACTAGAGGGGTTAGAAAAGTCCACATGCGGAGGCAGTGGAAAACGTTCAAGCAGCAAAGGAACGGTGCGCTGTGAAGAAAGGAGTTGCGCAGATGGAGTAGAGGAGAGAGAAGGAGCGGAGGGTGGATCAGTGTCCATTGATGTTTTGGTCTCTGCAATATATTCAGAGATTGCTTCAAGTGTTTCAGAATTCAGAGACGTCGTATGGGAGACAATATTGGAAATGGTAGGGGGAGGATGAGTAAAGATTGGAACTGTAATGGACTGTACCAAGGTAGGGGGGGATGGAAGGGTGGAGGGAACTGGAGACGCGTGGAAGGGGACAGAAGAGGCAGAAACCTGGGAGGTGGCCGAAGAGGAAGAAACTTGGGAGGGAACAGGGGAGGAAGGTACAGTACGAGGAGGAGGGTGAACCTTTACACTTGTAACAGAGCCAGTGAGAGGGGGAGAACCAGGTACAGAGACAGGGAAGGGAAAATGAGGAGGTGGAAGATGGGTAGGAGGTGTTAATGGACCTTTTTTTGACCTTTGAGAAGTAGAGGGACGATTCGGAGGAGGTGTCATACGAGATCTCGTCGCTACTGAGGCTTGTGAGAGAGAACACGAAGAAGCAAGATCAGACTGAGACGTTGAAGTAGGGACGTCTGAGCCGAGGACAGCAAAAGAATTAGCTACAGGAGTGACTATGGGAGAGGTAACCACAGAGGTGGGTGCAGAAGATGGGATACCAGAAGTGGGGGGACGTTTTGAAACACGGGAATAAGAAACACGAGGTAGTCTCCCTTGGAGGCGGAGATGAGAAACTGCCATGGCATAAGGGAGACCTTCTGCCTCTTTGAGGTAACGGATTTCCCGCTCGTTTAAGTAGACTTGACACGGCGAGAGTACGAAGGGTGAGCCTCATGACAATTAAGGCAAGAGGGAGGTCGATTGCAAGACGTATTAGAATGGTCATCGGCACCACAGACTGGGCATTCAGCGATAGATCTGCAATATTTCACTGGATGGCCAAATCGCCAGCAATTTCTACACTGTTGCAGTGTAGGGATCACCTTTCGAACTTGTAACCGATGTCCTGCTATATAAACTGAGGATGGGAGTTCTCGGCTGTTAAAAGTTAAACGAGCCACACTGCTAGGGTATCGTCTCCGCCCGCAGGCAGGAAGAACATAAGTGTCTACCTTGAGGATTGGGAGATCTTGGAGTTCCAGCTGTTCAGGAATGTCAATGCCACATGTCTGGAAATTTTGTTGAACTATGGTATGGGGCAGAATGATGGTACCACTACAAGAATTGAGGGAATGATGCTTTTCAATAGTTACAGGAACAGTATCGATATGGGAAAGACGAGAAAGCTCATGAGCCTGGGTAGCATTCTGTACGGTGACGATGCGCGTACCGCTCTTAAGAGCATGAAAAGAAATATCTTTACCAACATGGCGTAGGAGTGCCTTGCCAATACTGTGGTCAGAAAGATAGGCAGTAGAGGAAGTCGGTCATAAAGCGAAGAATTTAGTCCATTGTGCAGTCTGAAACTGAGCGTGGAAAGGTAGTGAAGGACGTGTCGATCTTTTCTGAGAAGAACGAGAAGGTAGAGAAGTATCGTCAGCAGGTAATTGTCGTTGTCGTTTAGGCGTGGGACCAGAGTTGGTCCGACGTGGAATGGGCCGGCGATTCGAAAATTGCCGCACCGTAGAGGGAGAGGTTGGAAGCATAGTCAGAGGAGAGCGAAGGTCAGATAAATCGAAGGAGTCAGTCGAGGCCTCAGTACCTGAAGCGGGTGAGGAAACAGCACCGGCAAGAGGTACAGAGGCATAAGGAGTGTCCGAAGAGTGGTCCAAAGACGAGGCGGGGTCAGAACGGGGTGCGGTATCAAGAAGGGGCCCGGGGGTAGCAGGTTCATGGACTAGGGCTGCCATGGTTAGGTTACTTCTTTCTTTTTGTTTTTAAGAAAAAAAAGAAAGAAGAAAAGAAAAGAAAAAGAAAAAAAAGAATAAAAAAAGGGGGGACTGGGGAGGGATAGTTCCTAGGAGGAATGAAAGGGCCAGAAATCTCCCTCCGCACCCAAGAGGACCTCAGCACCACAAGTAGCGCAGATGCAGCATGGAACCCATGCCATACCCTACCCATCATGCCAGTAAACCGGCAATCCGGGATAGCAACCTCACATCTGCCGAGCTACCTCGGTGGACAAAAGAGAGGGCGGCCGGAAATCCGCCACAAAGCATACCTCCTTTGGCCACCACTCCCGGAATCCGAAAGGTGGCTTCCAGAGATACACCCGTCGCCCGAGACACACCTAAAGCCACCCTCCGGGATACCGGAGAGGGATCAGGACATCCCCAGGCAATCCAGATTCCACGGCAAACTACGCCACCGCCAAGAACCTCAACTGAATGGGATGGACCCCGGTACCCTTTCCCCTACCTAGGAACTAGCGTGCCTGTGTAAAAAAAAAAAAACCCAGAAAGGGAGGGGTGGGGAGGAGGAGGAGGAGGAAAGGAAAAAGGGGAGGATGGGGGGGATGGGATAGGGAATGGGGGATTGGGGGGTAATTAGATTCGGTCTGAGGAAGTAGACCGACAGGTCTAACTCCTCAGACCAAGAGCCTCTTCACCACGCCAAGGAGCCCCCCTTGAAGAGGATAGAAGCCCAATGACATAACTAACTTCGTCGTTTTTTATTTCAAACCCTGAATATTTTCAAATATGAAGCAGGAATTACCATATGGTTTGTTTTGCTGTGTGTTTTTTTATATACCACTCGTGATGTACTACCTGGTATGGCCCCGGGTGTATATACCCCTGATTTCCCCAGTACTGACTTTGCATTTGATTGTGCATTCGGCCCTGATGGGCCTGGTTTGGCATGTCCCATTGTGCTACCCATCTGTTGTATTTCCCCTTTTAGTCTCTTTGTTTGGTCCGATCGTTTCTCTGTCTAAAAAAGATTTATATTCATTTTCCCCTTTCTCTGTAGTACAGCGATCCTTTTACATGATGGTCTGGGCAGCTCAAGTCATAACATTCTCTGAACTGTGTTGAAACTTTGTGCATCACTGGATGGAAGTATCTGCTGCAATCTTTGTTGAAACAACACTTCCCTTTCTCAAGATGTTCACACATTTTATGTTGTGTTTATTCCAGCAAGCTCTGCCATATAGGCAAATACCTTTTGCATAGCATCTGCAAATGTTCTGACTACCTGTATTTACTGATTTTGAGTCTTTCCTAAGTTCTGCCACCTGTTTTCTTTCATCTAGGCATATTTCTTCCTTTTTTTTTATTTTCGTTTGTTCCTGCTCTAGCTTTCTCTTCCTCCCTTTCCCTTTTCTCTGTTATGTACCCATGTTTTGTTCTTTTCTGACTTGCTCTGAATGACGTTCTTCACTCTTACTTCGACTCCTTGGTCTCTACCTTTATTTTCGCTTTCCTCCTCCTCTTTATCCTTACCCCTTGTTTTCCACTCTTTGTATATATCTGGCAAGCTCCTTAGGAACTTTCTTATGCTTTCTAGTTTTCACTTTTTACTGCTTCTCTTATGCCCGACCAGCTTTCCATCTCACTGGGGCAAATCCAGAAACGTCTTTGTTTTAGGTCATTTCTCATGGTTAAATTAAGCTTTGTACACGATGTATAGGATGTTTTACCACATATTGCATGATCAATGCCCCAAATATTGCTCCCAATTTTTTTTCACATATACAACAGATCTTATTTTTGGCCATGTTCACCTCCATTTATCTTATCCTGGGCAGTTTTATGTGGTGGGTTGTTTTGGGTGGTGGGCTGGGATTGTAGGTGCTGGGAGATGGGGATCCGTGGAAAGAGGGTAGGGGAGCGAGTGGGGGGAAACCCTTCCTGCTGGTTGGGGGTGGTCTGAGAGGTTTGGGGTGAGTGTGGGGGGCCTTCCCATTAGGGGGCCTTCCCACTGGGAGGGGGTCATCAGTGGTAAAAGGTTATGGAAGGGACACTTCACACATTAAGGTCATTTGGCTTATTCCTTTCCCTTTACATTATGTTCACTTTATTAGCCATAATTTAAGATCGCTGTATCCCTGCACATCAGTGCCCTAATCACTTGTTTTATTACTTATGACCGTAGTTTAACATGCATCCGGTTGTTTATTTCCACTTCTCTGTTGACATTTTGCAATAATTCGCTAGACCGGTAGACCAGAGAGGGATCGGGATCGCCAGACAATCCAGATTCCATGGCAAACTACACTACCACCAAAGGCCTCAATGGAATGGGATGGACCACAGTGCCCTTCCCCCTACCTAGGAACTATAATGCCCGAGGGGAGGAAAAATAGGAAAGGGACAGAGGAGGGATGGAAAGGAAGAGGACAGGGAAAGAAAGGATGGGATAGGGAAGGGGGTACTGGGGGAGGGTAATTAGGTTTGGTCTGAGGAAGAAGATCAAAAGGTCCAATTCCTCAGACCAATAGCCTCTTTACCACAAGGAGCCCCTCCCCCCTTAAAGAGGAAAGGAAGATAAGCAGAGGGTATATAAACACTAGAAAGGTCCCTCATGTGGACAGGTGATGTTCATTTGCCCTCTCAGTTGGTATATATATATAGTCTCCAGCAAGCTTACATTTAAGCACAGTAAGTTTATTAGGCACAGGTACACAAGTATAATTATACATAGTGTAAATTACCTAAGATAGCTCAAAAAAATCAGTGTCTTATTGATATGAAAATGCATGTATTGACTGGTGTGCAGGAATCAAACACAGATCTGAGAATCATGTGGAACACACATGTACAGACCAATGAGAAGTGGGATGGGGGAGGAAGCTAGGTCTCCCCCACACAGACAATGGACTGACCTACAGTTAGGCTGCCTGTGAACCCACTAGACCAGTGGTTCCCAAACTGGGGGTAAATTACCCCCTGGGGGTAATTTAACCATTTTTGGGGGGTAATGGAGGGGTGACAGAAAAAAGTTATGAATTCTGAAAATCAAGAAAACAATGCGGTACCCGGTATGAGGATTATTGTTAACTTTGTCTTAGTATATAAAATTGTAAAGTAAACCTATTATAAGTAATAAAGTTAAACCAAATAACAATAAACATCAAAAACTAATATACAGTATTAGAAAAGAAGAAATATATAGCTAAGTGTGTGGAAACCCAAAAGTATTTTGACAAGTATGCTTCAGGACAAAAGTCACTCAGTAGCCCAGATCGACCTGTCCAGTATGCGTCACTCACTTCCTGAGGCTGCCTCTATTTCACACTGTCAGTTTATCTGTGAGCATCAGCCGAGGTAGACATAAGCTGGTATGTATGTGTACTGCCCTGTGCAGTATATAGTTAGTATTTACCCACTGTTACTGTGAATTTGTAGCTATTATTAATTTTATATATAATGTATATGTGTGGTTCTTACGTTTTCAATGGTTTTGCTAGGATTAGCAGAGTATGCGAGGCTGTATACGTTCACTGTAGTCTCGCGCTACACGGTGCTCTTGTGCTGACAAGCATGATACTTGCAGCCTGACAATTTTGAATGTATACGTGTGTGCTTGCATCAGTGAATTTGTGTTAGCTGCCATGCGAGAAATTATGTACCTTGCGTTTTGCAGTGTATGCATGGATATTCTTTTTCTGCAGATTGAACAAGAAAATGTCCAAAAAGCGCACCTACACTGACGCCTTTCTTCGCCATGGCTTTGTGAATTTAACTTCTGGTGGAGAGGATCGGCCACAATGTGTGGCATGTCACAAAGTGTTGACAAATGAAAGCCTCAAGCCATCAAAACTCTCAGCTCACCTCCAGAAGTGCCATCCAAATCTTCAAAATAAGGATCAGGCTTATTTTCAGCGCCAGGCTGTAGCACTGAAGAATATCCAGTTCGGCTCATCTGGAATTCAAGCCCAAAAGCTTCAAGCTGCGGTCGAAGCATCCTACTGTGTTGCATATAAAATTGCCGAACAACAGAAATGCCACACCATTGCAGAGAATCTGATTATGCCTTGTGCATACGAGATGATAAGCAAGGTATGTGGGGAGGATCAAGCGAAGAAACTGAGTGTCATATCTCTATCAAACAACACCATCCGCCGACGAGTCGATGACATGGCATCAGATATCCTGTCCCAAGTTACAACAGAGATCAAGGAAAGCTCATATGACAAATTCTCCTTGCAATTTGATGAATCGTGTGACGTAGCCAGTTGTGCTGTTCTCCTTGGGTTCGTCCGTTACGTCCACCAGGAGAAGATCAAAGAAGAGTTCCTATTATGCGAGGATCTGCTGACAACCACAAAGGGAGAAGATGTCTTCAATATCATCAACAGTTTCTTTACCAAGAATGGATTGGATTGGAACAGCGTTCAACAGGTAGGAAACGATGTTTATATAAAGTCTAAATTAGTATAAATACAATGAATTACACGCCATATAGTCATATACAGTTTTATTTATTGTACAAGTAACTGTAGTGTAGCTAATATTTTGTACATGATTCACACAAAAAATATCGTGCCTGTCGTACTGAAATACTCAAGTACCGAAATAATTAATTAAAACCATATAATTATAACGCAAAAGATAAGTAACAATGACTAACTGACGCAGTCTATAATAATTTTTCTTTTTATTCCAGGTCTCCATCGATGGAGCACCGTCAATGATGGGTGGTCATCGTGGATTACGGGGCCTCATACAAGCTATCAATCCAGAAATTTCTGTAGATCACTGCATCATTCATCGGTACTCTCTTGGATCGAAAATCCTGCCTGGTAATCTGAAGTTAGTGTTGAAAATCGTCAACTTCATCAAGTCCAGAGATGTGAATTCGTGCATATTCAAGGAGCTGTGCAAGGAAATGGGAGAGCAGTATCAAGTTCTGCTCTACCACACTGATGTTTGCTGGTTGTCACGAGGCAAGGTTGTACGTCGAGTCACTGAGCTCCGAAAAGCTGTTCAGGAATTCCTGGAACAAAAAGGATCTCCTTTTGCTACCAAGTTCACCGATAAGGAGTGGCTTGCTCAACTTTGTTACTTGGCTGACATATTTGCGGAGCTGAACAGTGGTAATCTGCAACTCCAGGGCCGAAACACGACTGTCATTGATGCCCATCACACTGTGACTGCATTTCTGGGGAAACTGAGACTCTGGATTCGGCGCTTGGAGAAAGGAGTGATCGCCAAGTTTCCCACCCTAGACCAGTTTGTTGAGGAGAAGTCATGATACTGGATCACTTCTACAGACCATCAACAAAGAAATGAGCGACCATTTGAAGGGGCTTGAAACAAGCATGCATCACTACTTTCCAGAGAGTGACCAAGAAACAGCCACTCTTCAGTGGATCATTCATCCCTTCTCTGTACCTGATGATGCCATTCATGATGATGATTTCCCTGCAAAGGAGGAGTGGATCACAATGCGAGCCAATGAAGCCTTGAAAATCGAATTCCAAAACCAAAATGCAGATTCCTTTCGGATTTCACGACTACCTGACTCGCCAACTCTGTCCAAGAGAGCCTTGAAGTTGTTGGTATCATTCTCAACAACGTATCTGTGCGAGAAGGGCTTCTCAACTGTGCTGGGTATGAAAACAAAAAAGAGGACTCGCTTGAATGTTGCAAACGATGCCAGGCTGGCACTTTCAACCACGAAGCCAAGAATTCCTAAACTAGCTTCAAGTATGCAACTCCATCCATCCCACTGATGTTCTTGACATCTTTGGTAATAGTCATTAGAGATGCACAATGTTCAAATACAATAAATAAAAGAAAATATCTCAAGTGTTTTAATTTAGCCATATATATCAATAACAACAACATTTTGTGAAAGGGATAACATGCTTTATGTGGCATGTTAAATTGGGTAACACACTGAAAAAGTTTGGGAACCACTGCACTAGACGGAGGGGAAAAATCCCATGGTTCAGCTTGCAGTGCTCCAGATTATTTTTCTCACCCAAAAGTGGAACCGTGTTAGTCAAAAATATGCCGCCATTTTGCAGTAGTGTAATGGAGAAATAGTGTTAAAGTAATCTATGTTAATCAATGGTCTACTGTACGTTGCTCCTGTCTTGTTTTCTTCACACAACAACATGTAATCTCAGGCTACATTTCTTCAGTAGCATTAAAGAACAAAATAACATTACCTGATCCGGTGTTACTTAACTAGTATTACTGTATAATGAAAAAAAGCGTTAAACTGCAAGGATTATACAGTGCAGCAGGGCAGAAAAGGATGCAGGGGAAATGAGTGGCAAGAGGAAGAGCAGTGGATAGTGCAGGGGGTAGAGGGTAGCATGAGATTAAGATAGAGAGGATGGAGGAGAGTGCTAGAGGCATCATCAGAGTTTGTGTAGTAAATCAGTTGCTGTCAAAAAGTCAATGAGAGTCTGGATTAGAGGAGGGTCCATCAGCAAGAAGGGAAGGTGAAGAAAGGGCAGTGGAGTGGAGACGACGTTGGAGGTAAATTCTGTGTGTTCACTGATAGAGTGGACAGTCCAACAGAATCTGGCTAACAGATACTGGAATGTGACAATTCTCACAGAGAGGAACAGGGTGCCTCTCCATGAGATACCCATAAGACGAGTGTGGCCGATGTGAAGACGGGAGAGAGTAGTCTCCCAACTTCAACATTGATGACAAGAAGACGGCCAGAAACCTATACTCGGTTTAAGTTTGTTATGGAGCATATCGAACCAACGTTGTTGTCAACAGGTGCCAAGGTGGGTAGCAATTTCAGCGAAATAGTCTGTGAATGGAACACCTCTGTATGAAACTGGGAGGTCCTGTACTGCTGACCACGCAGCAGTGTCTGCCTGTTCATTGCCCTGTACATCAACATGACCAGGGACCCAGCAAAAAAACAATATCTTTGTGTTTGCTAGAGATATGGCATAACCAAAGTTGGATGCGAAGAACTAAGGGGTGAGGTGTGTCAAATTTTTTTGTAGCCTGTAATGCACTAAGGGAGTCTGAAACAACCACAAATGGTGACAAAGGTATAGATGCTATATGGATAAGTACTACAAGAATGGCATACAATTCAGCCGTAAAAATACTAGCTGAGGATAATAAACGTTCTCGCATGACACTATCCGGAAACACTGCTGCAAATCCAACGCTGTCAGAAGACTTGGAACCATCAGTGTACATGGTGATGGCATGAGAATGAGAGTGGAAGTGGTCAAGAAAAAGAGAGCGGGAAGCCACCATAGGTAGTTGGGCTTTCATGCATGGCAGTGGGAAAGAACAGACATGAACAGCTGGAACTTCTCATGGGGGCAGGGAAAAGTGAGATGCTACGTGAACATAGAAAGGTGGTAACTGAAGAGAAGACAAGTGCGAATGGAGGCAGAGAGAAAAGGAGCAAAGTAAGCAGGGGCAACATACAAATAAAGAACGTCTACTAACATCAATGACCATCCTATACAGTGGAACCTCAAATTTCGACATATCGCTCATCAAACTCTTCAAAAATTGACCGCTCTTTTCAAACCAACTTTGTCCCTATTATCGAACTAGCCCCTATTTTCGAACTGCCGGGTACCGGACCTGTCCGTCAGCCTGCTCCGTCCGCATCCCGGTGCAGGCGCCTTGAGCCAGTCTGGCTTTGTTGATGCTTGAGTGAACACTAACCTGCGCTCTCATTCAAACATTTTACGATTATTTCATTGTGTTTAGTGCTTGTGGGACTGTGAAATAAGCTACCATGGACCCAAAGAAACTTGCTAGTGGTACCCCTGTGGTAAAGAAAGTGAGAAACACCATAGATGTGAAGAAGGAAATAATACAGAAGTATGAGAGTGGTGTGAAACTTGTTGAGCTTGCCAGGATGTATGGGAAAAACAAGTCGACCATTGCTTCTATCCTGGCAAAGAAAGAACAAATCAAGGAAGCTGATGTTGCAGGTGTTAATATGCTAGCCAAAAAAAGACCACAGACAATCGATCAGGTTGAGAAGTTGCTGCTGGTGTGGATCAAGGATAGAGATGGCAGGTGATAGTGTTTCAGAGATGATTTTTTGTGAAAAGGCAAGGAAGTTGCATGCTGATCTGGTACAGAAAACTCCTAGAGCCAGTGTTGATAGTGAATTTAAGGCCAGAGGGTGGTTTGATAGATTTAAGAAGCGTAGTGGCATACACAATGCTGTAAGGCATGGTGAGGCAGCCAGTTCAGACAAACGGGCAGCTGAGAAGTTTGTACAGGAGTTTAAGGTTTACATAGACACTGAAAAATTCAAACCCAAACAAGTGTTCAATTGTAATGAAACAGGCCTGTTTTGGAAGAAAATGCCAAAGAGGACCTACATTAACTGAGGAGGAAAAGGCACTCCCAGGACACAAGCCTATGAAAGACAGGCTAACTCTTTTATTCTGTGCTAACGCTAGTGGTGATTTTAAAGTGAAGCCTTTACTTGTGTATCATTCAGAAAATCCCAGTGTGTTAAGAAAAACAATGTCTTGTAGAACAAGTTGTGTGTCTTGTGGAAAGCAGATAATAAGGCATGGATCACAAGGCAAATTTTCAAAGAGTGGGTCCATGAAGTGTTTGGCCCCAGTGTGAGAAAATACCTTCTAGACAATAATTTGCCACTCAAGTGCCTCCTGTTCATGGACAATGATCCTGCTCATCCTCCAAACTTATTAGACCTCTTGTCTAGGGATTTCAGTTTTATAACAGCGAAGTTCTTGCCTCCAAACACCACTCCTCTCCTCTGGCCCATGGACCAGCAGGTCATTTCTAACTTCAAAAAACTCTACACAAAAGCAGTGTTTGAAAAGTGCTTTGAAGTGACCACAGACACTAAGTTGATCCTAAGAGAGTTCTGGAGGAATCACTTCAACATCTACAGCTCCATAAGCCTTATAGGTAAGGCTTGGGAGGGAGTGACTTCCAGGACTTTGAACTCTGCTTGGAGACAATTGTGGCCAGATTGTGTCCAAAAGAGGGATTTTGAAGGGTTTGAGGCTGACCCTGACCTAGCTGACCCTCTGCCTGTTGAGGATTCTATTGTGGTATTGGGAAACACCCTGGGGCTGAAGGTGAGTGGCGAGAATGTGGAGGACCACAGGGAAGAGCTAACCACTGAAGAGCTGGAAGAGCTTCATCTGGAACAGTATCAGACCACAGCTGTGGACCTTGCTTCAGAGGAGGAGGAGCCTTCTTCAAAGATTAAGGAGATTTGTGCCAAGTGGAATGATGTCCAAATGTTTGTGCAGAAGTACCACCCTGAGCAAGCTGAAACAAGCCATCTTTGCAACATAATTGTATTTCCATTATTTCTTATGGGAAATATTGCTTCGTTTTTCAAACTTTTCAAATTTAGAACTAGCTCCTGGAATGGATTAAGTTCGAAATTTGAGGTTCCACTGTATATGGAGGGATTGTGGAGGTCATGAGATTGAACATAATAGTGAAGGCAATGAGCATCACGGCAATCAGACAAGGATGGAATATTCAAGTTTGCATAGAGGCTCTTAACAGTGGATGAACGAAAGGCACCAAGGCACAGACGGAGACCTTGGTGATGAATAGGATCTAACATAGACAGAGTTGCGGGAGAGGCCGCAGAATAGATTTGGTCATCATAATTCAGCTTGGACAAGACTAGGGTGGAATGCAAATGGAGGAGAGTGCGATGATCTGCTCCCCATGAACAATACACGAGACCTTTAAGGAGATTTAGCCGACCATGGCAAGTTGTCTTTAAAGGAAGAAATGTGTGGTCTCCACGTCAGCTGGCAATCAAGGAGCAAGCCCAGAAACTTGACCGTATCACATGCCGGAATACACGAACCGTGTAAGTACAAGGGAGTATCCGGAATTAGAGGACGTCTAGTGAAGGTAATGAACCGGGTTTTCGTACTAGAAAGTTTATAGCCACGAGAAGTGGTCCAGTGGGAGAGGCTGAAGAGAGGCTGCTACTATTTGACAGTCAGCGCCCGAGTAAGCTATAGCAAAGTCATCAACATAAAGTGACAACCAAATATGCGAAGGAAGAACAGAAGGTAGGTCATTTATAGGTAACACAAAAAGAGTAGTGCTGAGGACACAACCTTGTGGGACTCCCTCAGTTTGTACAAAGTCCGAGGAAAGCTCTGTTACTACCTTGCATTTTACTTTTCTCATTCTCCAAATTCTGCAGCTGCTTTACAGATCTTGTGTACCAATTTACACATGTAACTCAATGTATCTGGTATGGTAATTCTGAAATACACTATAGTACAAATTAAATAATATGGCATCATGTATTTCATCAGTGAAACTAAAAAATTCATAACAATTACAGTATGTTAAAATAAAGAAATAAAGCAGGGACAAACAAATAAAACACCAAGTATATCATATATCTAATTTCATTTTGAGAGCTGTGTTTTTACAAATTTGCAGCAGGGAACATATAAATGTAATGAAGTACAGGCTAAGGCTGGAACAAAACCTTTAGCTGCAAAGCACATTTCATGATCTTGTGCTGAACCCTTACAGGACTGTCACCTCTTACCTTGTTACATTTCAATTATTAGTACAAGATGTTTTGGTCATCACAACCACACACACTCACATCAGCATTTCGAAACTTCATATAAAGTTTTATTAAGCTTTTTTCTTTACCATGCAATTGTTTTTTTAATGTGTTAAAAATTTCTCTTTAGATGCTCATAGTGCAAATGTGCTGTTAATTATAACAAACATATCGCTGCTATTTATTACAAATGAAGATATTTTTATCTGTGACCTCATTGATAACAAGAATTATTGTGGATAGAAAGTTTTGGTGCAGTGAGTTGGTAACTCAGGACTTGTTACACTTGTGTGAGGCCCACAGTGAGATCAGTTGTGACACTAAACACAGGAAGATGCACGGATAAACAACCACTAGCTGGATTACTCTTCCCCAGTCATGCTGTTCACCCGCCATGTGGAATTCTGTTTAGAACTGGAATGTAACAATAGTTTTCAGAGCAAAAGTAAGCATCTCACCACAAATAGCATATGTTGCTAGGCTCTATTACTAGCCTGTGTAACATGGCTCTTTGTGGTATGATAGCCTCCTAGTTGAGTATCCCCCTGTGTGGTTAGTCAAGCTGGTGTGGACCACTCACATTTCAGTAATGAAACTACAAACACACTTTTCACCTTCAGTACATAAAAAAAAAAAAATACAGCTCACTGGTCAATTTTATATTTTAACTCCATGAAATATATGGATTATTTAAGTAGTCTTACAAATTTATAAAAATTTTATCATTTCACTGCATATAAATTGCTGAGCCTTTGAGAACTTCCTTAGTTATCCACTTAAATAGGTACTATACTGTGTAATGCATTTATTTCTAAAAGAAAAGCAACTATAGTGGTAGTGAGTAATTGGCGGCATAACCAGTTCCGAGAGATAAACTGGGATGATGGTGTGCATAGCTGTAACACGTTAATGAGGTTGTAAAGTGACACCAGCGGGTAGCACAGACCCTCAAGAGAGTCCGGGAATGAGGTCTGGCCTCGTATGTGCATAATTGGACTTATATTTTGTAAGTTACACAGAAGTTACCTTTATCTTTCAGATATCCTCTGTACTATGTAGCCAAAGTAAGCTTTTCACAGAAAAGCTAAAGGGATAGCCAAAGCCTACATGTGACAGGCAAGAGTGACCTGCTGCTGCACCCAATAAAAGAAGCATTTCCTGCCTACACTAACCCTCTCTGGCCAACACATCATCCTTTCCATCAGTGGCAAATACAACATTGAGCAAAAATGATCAAGGCAAAATGCAAGAATTCAACAAAGTTCCAACATTACGCCTAGATATTGTGTGTGTATCATATATACTGAGTGTGTATATATATATGTATGTGCATACATGTATTTGAGCATAAAAATTAAATTGTGTGTGTGGGTATAATATATAATACACAGTGGTACCCGAGTTTCAGCCATAATTCGTTCCAGAATGCTGTTCGAGTGCCGTTACCAAACGAATTTGTTCCCATAAGATATAATGTAAATTAGATTAGACCGCTTCAGACCCCCAAAGATACACTTACAAAAGCGCTTACACTAATGCACTTACATAATCACTCGAGTTGGGAGCTGTACGAAACTCAGGGTATCAGTGTGTGTGTGTGTGTGTGTGTGTGTGTGTGTGTATGTGTGTGTGTGTGTGTGTGTGTGTGTGTGTGTGTGTGTGTGTGTGTGTGTGTGTGTGTGTGTGTGTGTGTGTGTGTGTGTGTGTGTGTGTGTGTGTGTGCTTGGGTGTGCATGTACTCACTTATATGTGGTTGCAGGGGTTAATTCACAGCTCCTGGCCCTAAGCCTAAGTGTGCATGTGCCTATATGAACTCAACTGTGTGTATTCACCTGTTTGTGGTTGCAGGGGTTGGATTCTAAGATCTTGCTCCATCTCTTAACATATCTCTCACCAGATTCACTTCCTCTTAGTCTTGTGGGTCCTATCATGCCTGCTTTTAAAACTATGTATAGAGCCTGCTTCCACCACATCCTCTCCAAGATCATTCCACTACCTGACCACCCTGAGACTTAGGAAATACTTCCTAACATCCTTGTAGCTCATCCATCTGTGTCTAACTTCCAGCAGTGGGTGTGCACACATGTATGCGCACACACACACACACACACAGAGCAAGAAATGGACTCGAGAATACAGCTGGAAGTTAAAGACACTGATGAGCTACATGGATGTCTGGAAGTATTTCTTCAGTCTCAGGGTGGTCAGGTAGTGGAATGATCTTGGAGAGGATGTGGTGGAAGCAGGCTCCATACATAGTTTTAAGAATATGCATGATAGGCACCACAAGACTAAGAGGAAGCAAATGTGGTGAGAGATTAGTTAAGAGGTGGAGCAGGATCTGAGAATCTGACCCTTGCAGCCACAAAAAGGTGGGTACACATTCACATACAGTATATATAATTGGAAAAAATAATTTAGGCAAGTGATTTAATCCACCCTTTACTCATGATAATTGTGTACAGATGTCATGTAGGTGATGGCATTATGTCAGGTAATGTACATGGCATCTCATCATGGACCCACCTCACTTTCCTTGCACCATGACTACATGGTCCCTCACCTAGCATACTTTCATTTAGCTGGTGAAAATTACCTAAAGATGATTTTACTACCATTATTTCACTTGAGTAATTTTGTATATACACTAAGATGTAAAGGTATGTTTGCATGTATAGATGAACAGCATGTGTAATAATGTATTAACATACAATTATCGTGCATTTTACCCTTGTCAATCTAACAAGTCAACTAACCTTAAAACACTAAAAAAAATTCTGTACATTGACAGATATATTTTTGAGAATCAACATGGTATACATATTCTTAATTTTGCACCAAAATTACCATAGCAACCTAACTTAACCTTGCTAAAATTAACAATAAAATTTAGCTTAATTCTATTTAATCTATTTTATTTAGCCTAAATTTAGTTATATTATTTAATATCAATAAAATATTTTTTGTTTTTTTATGTTAAGACTGGCTTTGTGGAGTTACTGTAATAATGAACTGGGAGTTAGATCATTTGGAAGAAAAAATCACTTACTAATAAGCCAAAAGAAAAAGCACAGGCTAAAATACACGACATATAAAATATATATGTACATACATACCTACATATACTGTTTACACCTGATTATAAATACAATAATTAATCTACAAACCTAAAAAAGTGTATAATCAAAATAAAACATTGCCCAGTCTTTAGCAATAATGAGTCAATCTCACCTCCACAGGACTTCCATGAATGTGACTCTCATGACTGACAATGTGGGACACCAAATTTAAGGAAAGCAATTATCATTAAAGCATACTGTAGTAATGACTCATCATCAGGATAAAGCCTGGATGTTAATTTAATAATGTGTGATGAGATTTTGATTACTTGCTTACAGGTCAAGACCCCCAATTATTTTAACTAAATGACTGCCTACTTACGGCTCGATGTTTCCTACCTCTGCAAAGAGCTACACAATATTATTGGAACAGTGTTATTATTACATCTTCAGCCTTGAGGAGGATAATATAAACATAGCAGATTTGAGAGTAGAGGCATTTGTGCCATCTGGGAATCAATAAGCACCACCAAGAGGCAACTGTTCACTACTCTCACTCAGTAAATAAACTAATATACCAAGAGCCCTTTCCTGGCAAAATCCTGATCCTGACCCAAGGAACT
>NW_027196591.1:0-25000 GCF_038502225.1 Cherax quadricarinatus | reverse complement strand
TAAAGATCCAACCTGATACTAAGGGGATATATTTGCAAGATTTTGTCAGTGAATAATGTTAGATACTGCAGGTCTTAATAATTCTGAATCACATATATATATCCAAGACAACCTGTCTATAGCTCAATATCATTAAAAGATTAACATTCCTTAATTATCTCCACTTTCCACTAATTATATATTTCATGTTCTAATGATTCATGGACTCGTATTCAAGACATTTTCTTTTTTTTAATTTGGGTATTTTTCCATTCATTAATGTATTCATATTCTCTACCATATTTTCTCCATTCCTCCTATTAATTCTTACTTCTTGTCTCCAAACATTAAGAAATTCATTGTTTACAAGCTTATACTGCAATCTAAACATTTTAACCATCAAATGAAACTACTTCCACATACAGCAGGGCACCGCTTTATGGCATTCCACTAATACGGACATTTCAAATTATGACCAAAACTCTCTATACAGCCCCCCACACCTGCTTTTCTAATACAGTCAGCACACCCCCACTCAGTTTGTTTACATTCTCCATGAGCTCCGTGTCTCTCAATTATGTCTGGAAACTTTCTAAAATTTCAAGTGTTTTAAAGTTATTTCATATTTTGTATATACTCTGATAATTATTAGTCTTGAAGATGCCATATTAATAATGATAATAATAACACAATAATAATCACTGAGGCACATTAATTGTCATATATTATGTTAATATAGACATTTTGATTAATCCATCTATGATATTTTTTTCAAAATTATATAATAAACATGCTACGTATCATATAAACATGATGAATACATCCCATAGTAGAATAAACTAACATTAACTGTCATTGTTATTATAGATGCTTTTCCAGTTGTTTTGCCAAAGTGTTGGAAAGAATAACATTCTCTAGTTCAACACCAAAGAAAATATGTACACAATAGTATTACTGGGGATAACTGCAGAAAAGTATTCCTTTCATATGCCTTCACTCAGTGTTATTACTTCTAAAAATGGTGTGTTACATGAGAATGGGAGCGTTGCTCTCTGTTTATTCTACTTTACCTACTTGGACACAACTTGTACACAATGTAAGGTGTCTGTATTATGGTATAAGATTCATAGACATGGGAATGAATGTGCATCAACCAAAACCATACAGGTTAGTCCATTTGTTTACATACTCTGCAGCTCTGTCCTCTCTTATTTACTCATTCTCTCTCTCTCTCTTATATCATTTAATCACCTCTCACCCTACATTAAGACTACAAATATTTTGAGGTAAGTAATGAGTGTACTGTGTGTGTGTTTTACTTTTTATTGTTTTTAATGCTTAGTTCTATTGCTAACTTAATATCTGTTAGTATAAACTTGTTATCTGGCATTTATATGCATTGATAAAGTGGAAAAAATGGCATTCTGGTTTCGATGTCCACTTTCCAGGGGTAGCCTGGCACTTAACCTGCCATATAAGTGGGGCCCTACTGTATAAGTGGTAATGTCAACTTTTACCCTAATGTTAACTTAAATTTGTAAACTTAGCTATTCTGAAAAGAAGAGGCTAAGTCTTAGTTTCCTCTGAAGTCCCTGGCTTCTCTAAGCAAATGTAAATAATGATGGTCCAAAAGCCACATGCAAGGTCTTCTTACTACTGTAACAGCAATACAAAAAATTATTCTTTAAACAATCCCCAATGTAATTTTCTATATATATTATAATGAGCACTTTAACAAAGCTGACAGTAGTAATGATAATGTAACCAAATAGACAAATATACTGTTTTAGAAAATCCAAAACTATATACTTTTAATGAATTTGTAACTTCTGCCAGACAAGAGCAATTATGAACATAAGTGAGCCATCATTTTATCTTCTACATCTCTCCTTAAAATAGAAGGAAATTAATAAACATGACTTAACTCAGAAAAAAAAAAGGATTGGTTACTGATATAATTACGGATTAGCACCAAAACAAATACTGGCATTTGAACTTTTATCCAGCATATATTTCAGCCTTGTAAATTAGGGTAATCAATTAATGTTCTATAAATATTTTATAAAGATTGTACTGATTTTTTTTCATGGACTTTATTCTAAAGCATTAAAGATTTAATAGTACCACTTCATAGCATGACATTTCATACCAAGAAGATATTAAGGAAGTGAAACTTTAGTTATCAGTTTTATAATGCAGAGTGCTGTTCCTCCAGAGCTCTCAATCACTTTCCCTGCACAAAAGCACTCAACAATCTCCCTATAGCCCTCCAACTTTGATATCTTTGGTCTCCATTTTTTCAGACTCATGGAGTCCAGCTGAATGCTATCTCCAATCCAAGTATTTAAAATAAAAACTAAAGTCTGATTAATTTCATAAAATATTTCAGTAATTAGAAAAAAAGTATGATTTATATCCACACAGTCTGAAATTTAGGCATAAAAAATTAACAGGTCTCATTAATTTCCTATAATATTTAAAAATAATAAATATATATCAAGAAATTGAAGCAATGCAGATATTTGACCATATAACTCATTACCAAACAGAATAAAAATTTCCCTTTAATTGATATATTAAACATAAGAACACAAGAATGGAGAAACAATGCAGCAAGCCTACCATCTCATACTTGGCAGATACTACTCAAGCCAAAATCCAACTCCTCCTCTCTTAAATTTGATAAGAGCTGTAAATACTGCTAACATGACCATATTTTAAGATTAAATGCATAAAATTATCACTAGGAATTACTAGAATGTATTTACTTAATTTAACCTCTCCACCCTTAAAATGTTCTGAAATTAGTACAGTGGACCCCCGCGTAACGATATTAATCCGTTCCTGAGAGCTCATTGTTATGCGAAATTATCGTTATGCGAATGAATTTTCCCCATAAGAAATAATGGAAATCAAATTAATCCGTGCAAGACACCCAAAAGTATGAAAAAAAAATTTTACCACATGAAATATACATTTTCCTACACACAAAGAGAAGGATGCATGCACAATAGTAGAGTAGTACATGCACAATATATATTGTGCATGTACTACTCTACTAAATGAAGAATAAATGATACTTACCTTTATTGAAGATGCAGCAATGACTGATGAGACACTGTGTCCTGGGAGTGCCTTTTCCTCCTGAGTACTGTAGGTCCTGTTTGGCATTTTCTTCCAGAACATGCCTTATCACACTGTGTATGCCACTACGATTCTTAAATCTCTCAAACCAACCTTTGCTGGCTTTAAATTCACCAATATGAGCACTAGTTCCAGGCGTTTTTCCCTGTTCACCTGGGTGTTAGTCGACTGGTGTGGGTTGCATCCTGGGAGACAAGATTAAGGACCCCAATGGAAATAAGTTTTCAGTCTTCGATGACACTGACTTTTTTGGGTTATCCTGGGTGGCTAACCCTCTGGGGTTAATTGTTTCTTGGTATTCTCAATAAGCCACACCAACAACGGTGCTACAGCAGCAGCAGCAGCAGCAGCAGCAGCAGCAGCAGCTGACAGTGCTACAGCAGCAGCAGACGATGCTACAGCAGCAGCAGACGGTACTGCAGCAGCAGCAGACGGTACTACAGCAGCAGCAGCAGCAGCAGCTGATGGTGGTACAGCAGCAGCAGCTGACAGTGCTACAGCAGCAGCAGCTGACAGTGCTACAGCAGCAGCTGACAGTGCTACAGCAGTAGCAGACAGTACTACAGCAGCAGCAGACGGTACTACAGCAGCAGCAGCAGCTGACAGTGGTACAGCAGCTGACGGTGCTACAGCAGCATCAGCAGCTGACAGTGCTACAGCAGCAGCAGCATCAGCAGTTGACCATGGTACCACAGTATTTCGATAATATTTCTCACCCTTTTTACCACAGGGTTGGCACTAGAAGCTTTCTTGGGGCCCATGGTCACTTATTTTGCAGATAAAATCACCAAAAACGCTGTAATAATACAAAATGTTACGATTGTATGCTTGGATGTTACCGCGGAGGCTGGCTTGTAAACAATGCCACCGGCGGAACATGAGAGGCTGGCTCAGGCAGCACATTAGACGTGTCTCGGACGAATAGTGTTGAGCGGGTTTTTTAGCGGTATGCGAGGCAAAATCTTAGCGATAAAATGTATCGGTATGCGGATTTAACGTTAGGTGATGCCAACGGCATGCGGGGGTCCACTGTATACACATTTCTGTAGTGGGGATGATGCAGTTTAGAGGCCATTTGAATTGTGATGCCTGTGCACACTTCCAGCAAGAAAGCTATTGAATGAATGAATGATGAAAATATTTCTGTCTTTGGGTCACCCTGCCTTAGCAGGAATAATAATAATATAATCAGATTATGTATATGATAAATTTGGTGCCTTGGCGGGATATGGCCAATGTAGTAAAAAATATTGAAATGTTTACAATGATTTTATAGAACCTCCTTCCTTAACTGCAACTGAAAATAGTTCATAAGAGTCCAATTTCACATGAAGGAAATTTCTTCTCCCTATGAAGCAATTACGAAAGGTAAAAATTACCCTAAAAAAATATTGCCTTATATAGCAGTTGGCTAACAAGACCATACAATGTTTTTTTTTTTATCAGTTTCAAATGTCAGAAAACTCATACTCATTCATGCATCTTCAAATTAAGTATACTGATATTTTTGAGAATGGCAAAGTTCCTCTAGCTGAATACAGGTTACTGGTTATACAATATTGTAATACGCCAACATTATTAATGTTGAAAATGGAACCAGAGAAACGTCTAAAAAAAAAGTGATGATAATAAATCAGCAAAAATAATAATGCTAACATCAATAACAGCCAACTAGTTACATCAATACTCTGGAAACATCCAGCAACTAATATATGAATCGCAAAGCTCATATAAAAGACTTATCTGATGCAACTTTCATAAATTGCATTAATATTGCTTTCATCAAATTCACTGAACTTTAAATTCTTTTTAATAGCCAATTTTCAATGCCAAAATAAGCTCATCGCTAATATCAGTAAATTACAGAACAGAGCTCTACAAAACCATTAATAAATGGTAAAACTAACGATACAATGTTGTCCCACATGCGCACACACACACACATAAAAAAATCTTTAAATATGAACTTTCTCCACACCTGTAACATTACCATTCAGAAATTATTTAAACTCTATTTATCCTCATTTGTCTTTCCTAAGCAAGATGTCTGACAGCAATTATCTTCACAGAAGACAAAAAAAAAAAAAAAAATTGCAATTATAGCAGATCGACTTGTATAGATCACTTAATGCACAATAATTAAACTTTATTATCAAATTATATTCCATTAATTTCAATTCCATGGCCATAATATAGTAATAATGCAGTTTCAAATATGTTGTTCAGAGAATATGCTGGCACTGCAACACAATTCTGGTCTAACAGCAATATTTATAAATTTTCTCTACAATGTTAACTCAAATGTTACTGAAAAATAAGGATGATCCTTTATTGATATATAAGAGTTGGTTCCATGTTTAATTTTAAATTTAAAATTAAAATTTTGTCATCAGTACATACTATAAAACAGGTCAATTAATTGATCTCTGTATATTAAGACAGACATTTGGTCCTTTATGTTGTTATCTATCTTGTAAAGACAGCACAGAACTGGATCACCTCATAATGCCCTGCTTAAACAACTCTGTTACTAATGATGAAACAAGCATGGTATCCACTCAACGCCCGACAATAACAGCAATCTAAAGTAACACACATTATTCACATAGGGTATTTATATTTTCATTCATTTCCTCCTCACCCCAAAAAAAAAAAATTAATAATTTAGGAAACATCAACTGTTTCAGTAAATAAAAATGAAATAACTCAAAACACAAGGTTTTCACTGAATGTAAAGACAACCTTTAAATAATGCTTGGTTTCAAAGAAAATTATTTATGTATTTATTCCCAGGATGTTTATATTATGTAATTTCTTCTTTTATCAATATTATATATGTTCCTTACAAGTCAACTTCTCTCATGAAATAAATAGGGAAATAAATTTCCAAATCAGGTTATAAAAGCAATTTGTTTTCATACATAGGAGTAAATTAACATTGGAATACCCTATTCAAGGAAAAATTATGAACAAGTTATTACAACAGCTGGTCTATATCCATAAAGACAAGCTTAGTTTTTGTATCTATTTTTTTATCAGGACAAGGTATGGATGGACTTAATATTTTAAATGTCTCCCTGTGAAAATTTTGTGTGTACTAAGTTAATTTTAAGTCTACCACAAAAGTCATTCTTATAAAAGTTGAGAGATTAGCAATAACCAGTAAAATAATTATGCAGATGCTATTATGATATAACTACAGATGCTTATCTCACAATTACTCAACCTGGTGCTATTATGATACACAACATGTATCATATTGTCTAATTCATGAGATATTAAGGTGTTTTTACATTAATCTTTGAAATAACTATGATAAAAAAAATTTTTTTTGCTGACAGTTTTATTAAACTTTTAATGACATTATGAAGCAGCTTGACCTCTTATTTTACTGATAAGTACGCTATTAAAGCAATCTTCCATGACAATAAATACTTGCAGCAAATATGTGGAATTTTTATGCTGCACTACTTTAAATGTAGACTCAAACTGCCTAAAGAATAATGGATTACCAATTTCAGGTGAAAACTATTCTATGCAGTTTAGTTGGCAAACAATGAACATCACAGTGTAAGTCAAAAAACAAGTGATATATGCAACTGGCAAAATTGGCAGCTATCTTTTATGATACAGAAAAGAAAAATATATTATATAATGAGCCAATAACTTTTTTAAGGCCCCAGATTAGGCTGACCCTCTTTCTGTAAGGGGCACCACTTAACTAAGCTGGAAAACTGTGTAAAGGATGTTAAAAAATATGTATATTAAGTGCCAGCATGGAGCACAGTGACATACATAACAAAGAATCAGATCCTTGTAATCCATTTAGAGGCACGTGATTGATCAACAGCTACATGTACACTGCCATACATTCTTGCAAGCACAGATGTGTGAACCACAAGAGCAGCAGACAGACAAGCATTTTACAAGACTAAGTCAGTTTACTTGCTTCACTGATATGTCCCTTTCATAAAAATAGGCAACTCACCATAATTAGTTTCATATACAAAAAGATAAGAAAATATTTGTAACATTTAATTTCATGAAAATGATAATGGGTTTTGCTGATGATTTGTCTCATGACAATCACCTGCCCTTGACCTATTCAAAGAAACTTGAGGCAATTTAGATTTTAAAACAGAAAACCTAACACTCAATAAGTTGTTGTTACTGCAATAGTAGCAAAGATACCTAGTGATACTCCAGCCTCTCACACATTCACTCTCTTGTGGCCATTGCCCTCCCAGAAGCTACATATACAATTCTGTGGGAAACTATGTTTCTATTTGGCTTAAGCATGGAGCAGGTAAGGAATATGGGGGAAGAACCTTACATGTTAGTGATCACTTCTGAGGGGATCCAAAACACATGTTATATCACAATACTAGGGAGGTCACTTGTAATTATACCTAGACAAGAATAATAATTACAATAATAATAATGATAAAAAATATTATATAAAAGTAAATTTTCCCAGCACACTGACTCCCAAATGCACCTGACAATGTCCAAATGCTGCAAATCACAAATGATAACATAATGTTGAGTTACTGAGCAACTTCTTATGTAACAACACAAAATCATTTGGTCTGGTAGTTTCACCTTCAATAAATGCACATAAAAAAGTTTCCTCCGACAGGTTGCAAGAGGAAAAACCTCTTAATAAGCTTTCACCTAGTAAAAAACTGTGTGTGGTGTGTAATATTGTGAGGCTGTGCTTGAGGGTGCAAGGAGGATCATGAATGTTATCTAGTTGCTGTGGTGATAGTTGGGGTATGCATCACACTTAAACCATCTTCATTTTGCAGAGGGTTTCCTAGACTTCCAGTCCGCCCCATTGACATTGTCATGGTTGATCCATTCCGCACTCGTGTTAAATGGTCTTCTATTAAGCTAGTAATTTCATCTTTATCCATCTGAAAGAATAGAATGAAGATATAAATTAATAAATTATTAAAATATAATGAGATAGTATACTATACCCATATAATTTTATATAAAAAATTTAGATACAGAACTGTATATAAAATAAATAAATCTTGACTGGAAGTACCAAAAAAAGATATACAAAACACAAGATACTCAAATGGCCCAGGTGATGAACAAGTTGGTGACTGATTGATAATAAAAAGTGAACACACCTACCATCCGACTTACAACCTGCTCGACATACAACCATTCGACTTACAACCGTGTTTTCTATGCCAAATTTCTGGGAAATAAACAACTGTTTGTGTTGTACACAGTGCTTATCCTAAACCTTACAGTATAAAATACAGTGCTAACAGCAAAAAAAGCAAAGTAAAAAATGAAATACCAAAATAAAACAATAAAATAAAGTCATTACAAAAATGTTGTTGATATTCAGTAGTAAGGTTTGACTTGCATCCATTTTGACTTACGACTGGTTTGTCGGAACCGAACTCGGTCGTAAGTCGGATGGTACCTGTAAATGTGTGAGAGAGATGTATGGGAAAGTCTCGTTTCGGCTGCTGCTTCTGTTGTATTTTCAATATAGCAATTATACAGCCTCCCCTCACTTAGCGACATACTTGTTTACTGACGCCTCGGACTTACGACAGGCTTTCTGACCAGTATTCATACCTAAATAATGTACCATGTATATTAGAGCTGATTTCCTCTATTCTGTTTATTTCAATATGCAGTACACTACTGTATAAACATTTAAAAATATACCAGAAATGTTATAAATGGTGCAAAGGTGACATTAAAACAATAAAAATGCTTTCACCGGTGGCCTGGTGGCTAAAGCTCCCGCTTCACACACGGAGGGCCCGGGTTCAATTCCTGGTGGGTGGAAACATTTCGACACGTTTCCTTACACCTGTTGTCCTGTTCACCTAGCAGTAAATAGGTACCTGGGTGTTAGTCGACTGGTGTGGGTCGCAACCTGGGGGACAAGATTGAGGACCCCAATGGAAATAAGTTAGACAGTCCTCGATGACGCACTGACTTTCTTGGGTTATCCTGGGTGGCTAACCATCCGGGGTTAAAAATCCGAACGAAATCTTATCTTATCTCTTATCTTCAAATGAGATGATGCAGGTAACAGCTCTTAGCTTGCCAATAAAGTTAGGAATCCTTAACCTGTAAATAGCTTGTCAATAAAGCTAGGGATCCTAAACCTTGTCAAACTCTGTGTAAAAAAACAATATCAAAGATGGTTGACACAAACTTACTACCATTATAGTATGCTCCTCACATAGCGATGAATTTGTTTAATGACGTGGTCTTAGGAACGGAACTCCGTCATTAAGCAAGGAGAAGCTGTACTTAAAAAGAGGTTGAGGTTTGCTATTTCACTGTTGACTCTCTCTTAAATTTAATCAGAGTACGTAGTGTTAAAAACAGAGTAGGGGAGTTAGTAGATGGGGAGATGGAGGTATTAGGTAGATGGCGAGAATATTTTGAGGAACTTTTAAATGTTAAGGAAGAAACAGAGGCAGTAATTTCATGCACTGGTCAGGGAGGTATACCATCTTTTAGGAGTGAAGAAGAGCAGAATGTAAGTGTGGGGGAGGTACGTGAGGCATTACGTAAAATGAAAGGGGGTAAAGCAGCTGGAACTGATGGGATCATGACAGAAATGTTAAAAGCAGGGGGGGATATAGTGTTGGAGTGCTTGGTACTTTTGTTTAATAAATGTATGAAAGAGGGGAAGGTACCTAGGGATTGGCAGAGAGCATGTATAGTCCCTTTATATAAAGGGAAAGGGGACAAAAGAGACTGTAAAAATTATAGAAGAATAAGTTTACAGAGTATACCAGGAAAAGTGTACGGTAGGGTTATAATTGAAAGAATTAGAGGTAAGACAAAATGTAGGATTGCAGATGAGCAAGGAGGTTTCAGAGTGGGTAGGGGATGTGTAGATCAAGTGTTTACATTGAAGCATATATGTGAACAGCATTTAGATAAAGGTAGGGAAGTTTTTATTGCATTTATGGATTTAGAAAAGGCATATGATAGAGTGGATAGAGGAGCAATGTGGCAGATGTTGCAAGTATATGGAATAGGTGGTAAGTTACTAAATGCTGTAAAGAGCTTTTATGAGGATAGTGAGGCTCAGGTTAGGGTGTGTAGAAGAGAGGGAGACTACTTCCCGGTAAAAGTAGGTCTTAGACAGGGATGTGTAATGTCACCATGGTTGTTTAATATATTTATAGATGGGGTTGCAAAGGAAGTAAATGCTAGGGTGTTCGGGAGAGGGGTGGGATTAAATTTTGGGGAATCAAATTCAAAATGGGAATTGACACAGTTACTTTTTGCTGATGATACTGTGCTTATGGGAGATTCTAAAGAAAAATTGCAAAGGTTAGTGGATGAGTTTGGGAATGTGCATAAAGGTAGAAAGTTGAAAGTGAACATAGAAAAGAGTAAGATGATGAGGGTGTCAAATGATTTAGATAAAGAAAAATTGGATATCAAATTGGGGAGGAGGAGTATGGAAGAAGTGAATGTTTTCAGATACTTGGGAGTTGACGTGTCGGCGGATGGATTTATGAAGGATGAGGTTAATCATAGAATTGATGAGGGAAAAAAGGTGAGTGGTGCGTTGAGGTATATGTGGAGTCAAAAAACGTTATCTATGGAGGCAAAGAAGGGAATGTATGAAAGTACAGTGGACCCCCGCATAATGATCACCTCCGAATGCGACCAATTATGTAAGTGTATTTATGTAAGTGCGTTTGTACGTGTATGTTTGGGGGTCTGAAATGGACTAATCTACTTCACAATATTCCTTATGGGAACAAATTCGGTCAGTACTGGCACCTGAACATACTTCTGGAGTGAAAAAATATCGTTAACCGGGGGTCCACTGTATAGTAGTACCAACACTCTTATATGGGTGTGAAGCTAGGGTGGTAAATGCAGCAGCGAGGAGACGGTTGGAGGCAGTGGAGATGTCCTGTCTAAGGGCAATGTGTGGTGTAAATATTATGCAGAAAATTCGGAGTGTGGAAATTAGGAAAATGGGATGTGGTGAGTTAATAAAGCAAAGTATTTAGTCAGAGGCATGCAGTTCGGAACAAAGCGGCTGAGGGGAATTCAAGTTGAGTGTGGAACAAGTTTGTGATGAAACATTTCTGGAGAGAGAACCTGGATCAAAGTAGAATGACATGGTGAAAGCATATAACTCTGAAACTCTATAGGGTGTGTGCTGTGGAAGGATGGGTCAGGGAATTTTTCGGGCATTTGCCCCCAATAGGGGAACTTAAGTCGTCAATGCTCGAAAGGACTTTATGGGGACATTTCATTAAGGTGAGTTTTTGCCTCCTAATACCACTCCTCTCCTGCAGGGGCAGGTAAACTTCAAGGTAGGTTTGAAAGGTGTTTGGTGACGAGGGAGTTTTGGAGAGATCTTGTGTACTTTAGGTAAGGCAGCAAGCGTGCGTGAGCGTGTTAGATAGATGATTATGTGAATGGGCAGACGAAGTGGGGAGGATACTTGGAGCTGACAACTTCAAGACGATCTGTTGGGAGGGGAGAGAGAAATTGTGAGCAGGGCTAAGTATTCATGGAGTGAAGGTGCTGGTGATTCAGGTTGTGAAACACTTTAGGCAAGTCATAAAGGAACGAGAGGTACAGGCCACTATGGACAGATATCTTGTGCGAAAGAAGTCCAGTGACTCTGAAGCTGGCCCTAGTGGCATTAAAAGAAGAAGGGAAGTAACCCCAGAAAAGGACTTGCTACCTCAAGTCCTAATGGAAGGGGATTCCCCTTCTAAACACTAACACTCTCTCTCCCCTCCTCCCATCCCATCAATCATCACCAGATCTTCAATAAAAGTAAGTGTCATGTAAGTGTGCATGCCTTTTTCAGTTTGTGTGTATTAAAATTAACATTTCATGTGGTAAAAATTTTTTTTTTTCATACTTTTGGGTGTCTTGCACGGATTAATTTTATTTCCATTATTTCTTATGGGGAAAATTCATTCACATAACGATTATTTCGCATAACAATTACCCCTCTTGCACGGATTAAAATCGTTAACCGGGGGTCCACTGTATTATGCAGAAAATTCGGAGTGTGGAAATTAGGAAAAGGTGTGGAGTTAATAAAAGTATTAGTCAGAGGGCAGAAGAGGGGTTGTTGAGGTGGTTTGGTCATTTAGAGAGAATGGATCAAAGTAGAATGACATGGAAAGCATATAAATCTATAGGGGAAGGAAGGCGGGGTAGGGGTCGTCCTCAAAAGGGTTGGAGAGAGGGGGTAAAGGAGGTTTTGTGGGCGAGGGGCTTGGACTTCCAGCAAGCGTGCGTGAGCGTGTTAGATAGGAGTGAATGGAGACGAATGGTACTTGGGACCTGACGATCTGTTGGAGTGTGAGCAGGGTAATATTTAGTGAAGGGATTCAGGGAAACCGGTTATTTTCATATAGTCGGACTTGAGTCCTGGAAATGGGAAGTACAATGCCTGCACTTTAAAGGAGGGGTTTGGGATATTGGCAGTTTGGAGGGATATGTTGTGTATCTTTATATGTGTATGCTTCTAAACTGTTGTATTCTGAGCACCTCTGCAAAAACAGTGATAATGGTGCAAGTGTGGTGAAAGTGTTGAATGATGATGAAAGTATTTTCTTTTTGGGGATTTTCTTTCCTTTTTGGGTCATCCTGTCTCGGTGGGAGACGGCCGACTTGTTGAGAGAGAGAGAACAAAAAAAAAAAAAAAAAAAAAAAAATATGTAGTGTTACTTTGTATTCTACTAAACACAACTTTATCAGAGCCCCTCATGCATAATCATACAATTATTACTATTATAATCATAATAAAGTGCTAAACTCACAAGAGTTATACAGCATTGCAGAGTGGGGCATGCTAAAGGTTTAATATGTTTGATCAGAGACTAGCAAGTGTGGAGACTATAACAGAGGCAGACTTAAGAGCGGAGTGAAGTGCGAAAGGAAGTACAACTGAGAATCCCTTATCCAAAATGCTTGGGACCGAAAGTGTTTTGGATTTTGTATATTTGTGAAACCAATCAGAAAAGATGTCCCTGGTGATCCATACCCTTTTGTCAGCATAATAATGGACTGGTAAGGTATTCACACCTTTAAAACAGCAAGAACACAGGCTTTTGCCTACCATGTGCCTGCTGCATTAGCATATCCCAGCACAGTTAATCTGTCCTTGGCATCCTTACTCCTGTAGGAGCTCTTCATCAGCTGTAGTCAATGTTTTTCTGGAGCAATAATGCCAAAACAGTAATGTCTCATCAGCATTGTACATTTGTTCTGCTGTTAGATTTTCATCAGCAACAATCTTGGTAAACACATCAATAAATTTCTTAGCTATTCGTGATCAGCAGATGCTTTATCACCACTAATCTTTAACCCTTTCAGTGTCAGTCCCGCAATATTATGGCTTTGAAGACAGTATCGGTCCCGTAAAACTATGCCAAAATTCTTGTGGCTTTAAATCTTGTGGGAGAAAGCTGGTAGATCTACACATGAAAGAATGGGTCTGTGTGGTCAATGTGTGCAGTATAATAATAATAATAATAATAATAAAAAAAAAAAAATAAAAAAATATGGGGGTAACATCGGTATTTTACATTCAAGCACTGCGGGAGACACAGTAGTACAGTACTGTATATGGGTTTATCTTTATGTTCTTTTTTTTTTTTAAGGGTGATGCATGAAGCTGAGTTTGAAATTAAAGTGTTTTGGGGGCATATTGAGGGTTTAAACAATAAAAATAGGTATTTATAGGCATTTTTTTTAACTGCGTCCAGAATTCGCGGTTGATGAAGCGAAGTGGTAATTTCATGCAGTGGCCAGGGAGGTATAACATCTTTCTGGAGTGAAGAAGAGCAGGATGTGAGTGTGAGGGAGGTGCGTGAGGTATTATGTAGAATGAAAGGGAGTAAAGCAGTTGGAATTAACAGGATCATGACAGAAATGTTAAAAGCAGGGGAATTATAGTGTTGGAGTGGTTAGCATTTTTGTTCAATAAATGTATGAAAGAAGGGAAGGTACCCAAGGATTGGCAGAGAGCATGTGTAATTCCTTTATATAAAGGGAAGCGGGACAAAAGAGTTTGTAAAAATTATAGGGGGATAAATTTAATACCGAGTTCTCCTTGGGGAAGTGGAACAGAATTCTTCCTCCGTAAGCCATGCGTGTTGTAAAAGGCGACTAAAATGCCAGGAGCAAGGGGCTAGTAACCTCTTCTCCTGTATATATTACTAAATGTAAAAGGAGAAACTTTCGTTTTTCCTTTTAGGCCACCCCGCCTCGGTGGGATACGGCCAATGTGTTGAAAGAAAGAAAGAAGTTTACCAAGTTCTCCATGGGGAAGTGGAACAGAATTCTTCCTCTGTAAGCCATGCATGTCTTAAGCAGTGATTAAAATGCCAGGAGCAAGGGGCTAGTAACCCCTCCTATATATTAAATTTATAAAGAGAAACTTTTGTTTTTCTTTTTGGGCCACCCTGCCTTAGTGGGATACAGCCGGTTTGTTGCAAGAAAAAGTTCACCGAGTATACTAGGTAAAGTGTATGGTAAAGTTATTATTGAAAGAACTGGGGGTAAGACAGAGAGCAGGACTGCAGACGAACAAGGAGGCTTTAGAATGGGTAGGAGATGTATAGATCAAATGTTTACATTGAAGCATATATGTGAACAGTATTTAGATAAAGGTAGGGAAGTTTTCATTGCATTTATAGATTTAGAAAAGGCATATGATAAGGTGGATAGGGAAGCAAGGTGGAAGATGTTGCATATGTATGGAATAGGTAGTAAGTTACTACATGCTGTAAAGAGTTTTTATGAGGATAGTGAGGCTTAAGTTAGGGTGTGTAGGAGAGAGGGAGATTACTTCCCAGTAAAAGTAGGTCTTAGACAGGGATGTGTAATGTCACCATGGTTGTTTAACCCTTTCAGGGTCCAGAGGCCCAATTTCAAAGTGTGCACCAGGGTCCAAAAATTTTCAAAAAATAATTTTGTTATTTTTTCTTATGAAATGATAGAGAATCTTTTTCTGAAGGTAATAAAACAAAAAGTATGAAATTTGATGGAAAACCGACGAAATTATGCTCTCGTGAATTTTGGTGTGTCGGCGATATTTATGCATTGGCGATTTTGCTGACATTGACTCCCATTTTAGGCCAATTACAGTATTCCAGTCAACCAAATTCTTAGGTATTTCACTAGCATTACTTCTATTCTATAGACTGAGCCCAAGAAATAGCCAAGTCAACTGTTTCAACAACAAAATAAAGTGACCGGAAATTAGTAATTTGGCCAATTTAATGAAAAGTTCGAAATATTCCAATTTCAAAATAGGGTCCAGAATAAACAATGCAGGCATTCCTGGCACTAAACTAACATTTCCTCTGTTCATTACTTATGTTTTCAGGCTTTACAAATGAATTCCATTTTGATTTTTTATTCACATAATGAATTTTTATTCAAACCAAAAAACAGAAGATTTAGTTATGCAATACTGTAATAATTGTATAAATAATATCAGCACATTTGTGAATGTATATTAGACCCACCAGCTGGCGTGTATTAGACGTGTGAGGTCATTTGTTTACTCTTGAACATCGGCAAAAATTTAACATTTCTGCTGCTTTGAGCTCAGTTTCAAGCCATTTCCAGCAATAAAACCAATCAAATCATCTCTATTTCTGTAGTATATCTTCTATTCTATCAAATGAGACCAAGAAATTGCAAATACAACTATAAAAAACATGCGAAAAAACACTGCAAAGTCGCTGTATTAATCGAAAGTTACAGTCTCAGTTTTTTTCTCTCATGCACTATGTGCTGCAGGATTTGTTATATGTGGTGCACACATACCACATAGATGCATTCTCTCATATCTAGGCCCAAATTTACTGCTCACAGCTTATCAGAGTGAGCTGAGCTCATGGCGTAGATCTACGGTTTGGACCCTGAACGTAAAGCCGTAGATCTACGGCAAGGACCCTGAAAGGGTTAACATATTTATAGATGGGGTTGTAAAAGAAGTAAATGCTAGGGTGTTGTGGAGGGGTCGGATTAAATTATGGGGAATCAAATACAAATGGTAGTTGCCAGTTGCTTTTTGCTGATGATACTGTGCTTTTGGGAGATTCTAAAGAAAAGTTGCCAAGGTTAATGGACGAGTTTGGGAGGGTGTGTAAAGGCAGAAATTTGAAAGTGAACATATATAAGAGTAAGGTGATGAGGGTATCAAACTATTTAGATAAGGAAAAACTGGATATCACATTGGAGGGTGGAAGTATGGAAGAAGTTAATGTGTTCAGATATTTGGGAGTTGACTTGTCAGCAGATGGGTTTATGAAGAATGAGGTTAACCATAGAAATGAAAAAGGAAAAAAGGTGAGTGGTGCTTTGAGGTATCTGTGGAGAAAAAAATGATATCTATTGAGGCAAAGAAGGGAAGGTACAAGAGTATAGTGGTACCAACACTCTTATATGGGTGTGAAGCATGGGTTGTAAATGCTGCAGCAAGGAGGCTGGAGGAAGTGGAGATGTTGTGTCTAAGGGCAGCGTGTGGTGTAAATATTATGCAGAGAATTCATAATGTGGAAATTAGGAGGTGGTGTGGAGTTACTAAAAGTATTAGTCAGAGGGCTGAAGAGGGGTTGTTGAGGTGGTTTTGGTCATTTACAGAGGATGGAACAAAGTAGAATGACTTGGAGAGCATATAAATTTGTAGGGAAAGGAAGGCGAGGTAGGGGTCATCCTAGGAAAGGTTGGAGGAAAGGGATAAAGGAGGTTTGTGGGCGAGTGGCTTAGATTTCCAGCAAGTGTGCATGAGCGTATTAGATAGAAATGAATGGAGACACATGGTTTTTGGGACCTGATGAGCTGTTGGAGTGTGAGCAGGGTAATATTTTGTGAAGGATTCAGGGAAACTGGTTAGCCGGACTCGAGTCCTGGAAATGGAAAGTACAATGCCTGCATTTTAAAGGAGGGATCTGGGATATTGGCAGTCTGGAGTCACTAAACTGTTGTATCTGGGTGTCTCTGCAAAGACAGTGATTATGTATGAGTGATGGTGAAAGTTGACTGATAGTGAAAGTTTTTCATTCTTTTTGGGTTTCTCTTTCTTTTGGGTCACCCTGCCTTGGTGGCGTTTGCTTTCCAGCGATGTCCGTTTTCTGGCGGTAGCCTGGAACCTAACCCACTGTATAAGTGAGGCCCTACAACCTACTGTATAATATTTATATAACTGTCTAATGATAACTCATTTATAATTGCCCAAATGCCTTTTTCTTCATCTGATGAATATGTAATTACTCTTCTTATTTGTAAAGCAATACAATAAGAGTTAGATAAATTGAGCAAGAGATACAAATAAATGATAGAATTCAACAAATAACGCCATGCAATGAAAATGTGAGAAATTAATGCAAATAGTAGCATGTAATGTGAATGGGAGGAAAATGGATAAAAGGCTCAGAACTAACCAATCTTAAAAAAAAAAAAAAAAAAGATGGGGGATGATTCTAAACAATAGCTTATCATCAAAAACCCATGTGAATGTAGCACCGAGAAACTTGTATACTATATGTAGTTGGAATGTTCAAAATAGTTTTCAGATACTATTTATGAATAGTGTAATGATAACTTTTTACAATACACTGTAAACCAAAATTTGAATGCAATTATGCTATCCATACCAAAGCAAACATATAGGAAAAATAGAAAATGTTTAGGATATTGCCAACAGAGAAGAAGAAAATGCTTGGACATGTAAAATATGGAACCCAGTGTTAAAAAAAAAAAAGTACCATGAAGAAGGAATTTAGACACTGGAAATACAATGACACCCTTGTTTGTAGATAAAAGAAAGAGAGAAGACATTCTAACCAGATATAACTTCATAAAAAGGTATGAATAATAAACAAGGCAATTACACATGCATGCACAAAATGTAAGAAATCTTGCCAGCTTCTTAATGAAACAAGAACACCACGATTCATATAAAAACATTTAAATCTACAATTTTCCCTATTTCAAATCAGGACACTTACCTGACTGATAAAGCCATATCGAACAAGCTCGTCGGTGAGTGCCGCAGCACCCTCCCCATCTTCCACAACACACGATAATTGCCGGTTCATCTTATCTTCTAAACGTAGAGAAATTGTCATCTGTAAGGAAATGCCACCATAAACAAAGAAAAAATAATGAGAGACTAAACTTTCTAAGAGAACGTATCTACTACGGTTGACCACCCATATTCCATAATCTAATGGCTCAAACACTTCACATTTCCCCCACCAAAAAAATCCCTTAAATTGTTTATTGTGAGCATCAGAATTAATCTGGACAATTTATGCATTACCCTGCCTCTTGCTGCCCTAGCCATACTTGTTTACCAGTGCCTAAGAGAAAACACTTGACTTTGGATTACTGTTTACATAAAATTCCAATTTATATTTTCTACTTGTAACTCAGTATGGCAATAAGTATAATCATGATAGTAATTCTACACATTTCATAAATTCTACAGATTGATAAGGCAGAGTAGAATGAGCAAGAGAAAAAGTGTAAAGCATGGCAAACAGGTAACTATATTTATATGGATTTCTAACTTTTAACAGAAATAGATCTACTTAGAATTTTAACTATACTTCATTCTTGCCGAGTCCTGATCTCCAAGGCCCAATCGCATCTACTCTTAAAAGCGTGTACAGCATTTATCCATCAATCCTTCATGTACTGAATTCCACTTAACACCATAAGACTGAAAGAGTACTTTCCAATGTTTCTATGGTTTGTCTATGTCTTTACCGGCTAACACTGTCCCCCTGGCTCCCACTCCTTGCATCCCAAACAGCCTGTCCTTGTCCACTCTTATCTAATCTTCTGAGGATTTTGTATATCATAATCATGTTCTCCTCAATCTTCCTCTTCTAGTATTGCTTGTTTGAGATTCTCAAGTCTGTCCTTGTAGCCCATCCCCCTTGTTGGAAACCATAGGCCCTTCTTTAGTTCCTTTATGTGCTTGATCAAATGTAGGTTCCATGCTAGTCAGTACCTTAACCCTTTCACTTTCGGTGATGTACAGGTACGGCTTATAAGCCAGTGTTGGTGACATACTAATACCTCAAAATTCTAGCAGCTTCAAATCTAGCAGGAGAAAGCTGGTAGACCTACATGTGAGAGAATGGATCTGCATGGTCAGTGTGTGCAGTACAAAAAAAATCCTGCAGCATGCAGTGCACGAGAAAAAAAAAAACTCCACCTGGATTAAAACGTGTACTTTGAGGTGTATTTTCCTATGGTATTTATGGTTGTATTTTCGTTTCTTTATCTCATTTGATAGACTGGAAGATATATTACAAAAATAGAGATGATTTTGATTGATTTCACAATGAAAAGTACCTTGAAACTGAGCTCAAAGTAGTGGAAATGTTCGATTTTTGCCGATGTTCAAGAGTAAACAAATGACAACACCATCCAATACGTGTCCAACTGGCCAGTCTAATACACAGTCACAAATGGATTGATATTATTTATACAATTATATAATAATGCAGTAGTCTGCCTAACAGTAAATCTTCTATTATTTGCGAGAATAAAAATTCAAAATGGAAAGCAAGAGTAATATAAGAGGGGCCTGGAGATGTGACTAATGAGCAGAGAAAATGTTATTTTAGTGCCAGGAATGCCTGCACTGTTTATCCTGGACCCTATTTTGAAATTGGCATCTTTGAGTTTGATCGACTGGAATAATGGAATTGGCCAAAAATAGGGCTCAAAGTGGGTGAAATCACCGATGCATATACAGTGGACCCCCGGCTTTCGATGGCATCAGTATACATTAAATCTTGCATTCGATACATTTTAACACAAAAAAATTTTGCCTCGCCACTCGTTAAAAAACCCGCCACACGCGATTCGTCCGGGACGCGTCCACGTGAGTGCCAGTGTTTACAAGCCAGCCAGTGTGCTCGCATCTAAGCATACATTCGGTACATTCCATATTATCACGGTGTCTTTGGTGCTTGTTTCTGCAAAATAAGTCACCATGGGCCCCAAGAAAGCTTCTAGTGCCAACCCTGTGGTAAAAAGGGTGAGAATTAGTATGGAAATTAAGAAAGATTTTGAAGGGTTTGGGGCTAACCCTGAGAAGCCTATGCCAGTAGTGGAATCCATTGTGCCTACTTCAAAAATTAAGGAAATTTGGGCAAAGTGGGTTGAACTGCAAACCTTTATGGATGAAAATCACCCCAACACAGCTATTGCAAGCCGTGCTGGTGACTATTACAATGACAATGTTGTGGCCCATTTTAGACAAATCGTAAAGGAACGGGGGGGTACAGAGCTCTAAGGACAGACTTGTTGTGTGACAGAGGTCCAGTGACTCTCAAGCTGGTCCTAGTGGCATTAAAAGAAGAAGGGAAATAACCCCGGAAAAGGACTTGCTACCTCAAGTCCTAATGGAAGGGGATTCCCCTTCTAAACAATAAGTTCAACACTCTCCCCTCCTCCCATCCCATCAACCATCACCAGATCTTCATTAAAGGTGTCATGTATTCTATTGTTAGTAGAGTACTACTAACTGTGCATGTCTTCTTCAGTTTGTGTGCATTAAACTTAATATTTCATGTGGTAAAACTTTTTTTTTTCATTGTGCTTTTGGGTGTCTTGCACGGATATAGTGGGGATATAGTTTTGGAGTGTTTGGTGCAATTATTTAATAAATGTATGGAAGAGGGTAAGGTACCTAGGGATTGGCAGAGAGCATGCATAGTTCCTTTGTATAAAGGCAAAGGGGATAAAAGAGAGTGCAAAAATTATAGGGGGATAAGTCTGTTGAGTATACCTGGCAAAGTGTATGGTAGAGTTATTATTGAAAGAATTAAGAGTAAGACGGAGAATAGGATAGCAGATGAACAAGGAGGCTTTAGGAAAGGTAGGGGGTGTGTGGACCAGGTGTTTACAGTGAAACATATAAGTGAACAGTATTTAGATAAGGCTAAAGAGGTCTTTGTGGCATTTATGGATTTGGAAAAGGCGTATGACAGGGTGGATAGGGGGGCAATGTGGCAGATGTTGCAGGTGTATGGTGTAGGAGGTAGGTTACTGAAAGCAGTGAAGAGTTTTTACGAGGATAGTGAGGCTCAAGTTAGAGTATGCAGGAAAGAGGGAAATTATTTCCCAGTAAAAGTAGGCCTTAGACAAGGATGTGTGATGTCACCGTGGTTGTTTAATATATTTATAGATGGGGTTGTAAGAGAAGTAAATGCGAGGGTCTTGGCAAGAGGCATGGAGTTAAAAGATAAAGAATCACACAAAGTGGGAGTTGTCACAGTTGCTCTTTGCTGATGACACTGTGCTCTTGGGAGATTCTGAAGAGAAGTTGCAGAGATTGGTGGATGAATTTGGTAGGGTGTGCAATAGAAGAAAATTGAAAGTGAATACAGGAAAGAGTAAGGTTATGAGGATAACAAAAAGATTAGGTGATGAAAGATTGGATATCAGATTGGAGGGCGAGAGTATGGAGGAGGTGAATGTATTCAGATATTTGGGAGTAGACGTGTCAGCGGATGGGTCTATGAAAGATGAGGTGAATAATAGAATTGATGAGGGGAAAAGGGTGAGTGGTGCACTTAGGAGTCTGTGGAGACAAAGAACTTTGTCCTTGGAGGCAAAGAGGGGAATGTATGAGAGTATAGTTTTACCAACGCTCTTATATGGGTGTGAAGCATGGGTGATGAATGTTGCAGCGAGGAGAAGGCTGGAGGCAGTGGAGATGTCATGTCTGAGGGCAATGTGTGGTGTGAATATAATGCAGAGAATTCGTAGTTTGGAAGTTAGGAGGAGGTGCGGGATTACCAAAACTGTTGTCCAGAGGGCTGAGGGAGGGCTGTTGAGGTGGTTCGGACATGTGGAGAGAATGGAGCGAAACAGAATAACTTCAAGAGTGTATCAGTCTGTAGTGGAAGGAAGGCGGGGTAGGGGTCGGCCTAGGAAAGGTTGGAGGGAGGGGGTAAAGGAGGTTTTGTGTGCGAGGGGCTTGGACTTCCAGCAGGCATCTGTGAGCGTGTTTGATAGGAGTGAATGGAGACAAATGGTTTTTAATACTTGACGTGCTGTTGGAGTGTGAGCAAAGTAACATTTATGAAGGGGTTCAGGGAAACCGGCAGGCCGGACTTGAGTCCTGGAGATGGGAAGTACAGTGCCTGCACTCTGAAGGAGGGGTGTTAATGTTGCAGTTTAAAAACTGTAGTGTAAAGCACCCTTCTGGCAATACAGTGATGGAGTGAATGATGGTGAAAGTTTTTCTTTTTCGGGCCACCCTGCCTTGGTGGGAATCGGCCAGTGTGATAATAAAAATAAAAATATTTCTTATGGGGAAAATTAATTTGTCTTCCGATAATTTTGGCATACGATGAGCTCTCAGGAACGGATTAATATCGTATACCGTGGGTCCACTGTATATCGCCGAGACCGCTAACTTCACGATACCATAATTCCCTAAGTTTTCCATCAAATTTCGTACTTTTGGTGTCATTACCATTAGGAAAAGATTCTCTGTCATTTAATAAGAATTTTTTTTTGTTGTTGTTGAAAATTCTTCAACACAGAGTGAGTTCCGGATAAGGGGTCTCGACAGTGAAAGGGTCATGTGCTTAGTCAGATGTAGGTTCCATGCTAGCCAGTACCACAGCCATGGACGGTACTGCCTCCCCAAATTCTGTCTCCCTAAAGTACTGTTGTCCATTTACTTAAACTGTCATTACAATTTTTGAATACTGCATATATTATATTCCTTATTTTAGATGCTTTTGTAACATGAGCTGATAGGACCAAATGTCAACTAATTCAGTTAGCATTTGAGGAGGAAATGATAGCACTTTTAAAATCAAACCTGAAAACTACTGCTTTTGCATGTTACACTGTTTCTTACTTAACTCTGCATAACTCAATATTCAAACTTATTCTGTTCCAGGAGGCTGTTCGAATAGTGAGTTGTATGAATATTGAATTAATTTTTACCGCAAGAAATATGGTAAATTGGATTAATCTGTTCCAGACTCCAAAAAATTTACCAATTTTAAAACATTTTAAGTGAAAATGTTGCTTATTTAAACTTGTATAATAATATGTGCATGCATAAAATCATACAAGAACACTCTAAAAACAATAAATACATGAAATAATGAAAATTTAACTGTACTTTACCTTTACTGAGGAGTGCTCATGGCCTAAGAGGAAGGTGGAGAGATGTTATTGTCAGGTAACTTCTCTTTTCTGTGAAGTAACACTTGAAGAGGATTCACTAGCATTTGATTTTTTCTTTGCTGAAGAAGCTGTCCTATGTTGTCTACTTTTGAAGACTTTTCAAAATTTTTTTAAGGCAGTCAATAACATAGTCATTGAACAGGTTGATGCTCTTATTCACAACAGTAATGTTAGGATGCCATTTTTACACCAGGCTTTGTGTTTGAGCCCAATGGTAACACAGTTCCTTAATCTCTGCTGTGGAAATATTGCCCTTACTGCTTCCCTCCTCTGAAGAAGAAGAAGAAATTTCTTCAGCCACTTCTTTTTGCTGCTTCTTGTGCAGTTCTTGAAGTTCTGTGGTGTGCTTGTTCTTGTGATCCTCCACCACCATCTCTCCATCCTCATCATCCATTTCCAAACCCATGGATTGGCCCAGGGAAACAACACTGCAGGCTCTGCCTCAAAGCCTTCAAAATCTCTGACTGACACACAGTGTGGCCACAATTTCTTCCAGGCCAAGTTCACTGTCTTGAAAGAAACTTCCTCCCAGGCTTTGTCTATTATCCTTAAACACTGGAGGATATTAAAATGTTTTTTCTAAGATTCCCTAATGGTAAGCTCTGTTTCAGAGGTCACTTCAAAGCACCAAAGAGTGTTTTTGTGTAAGGTTGCTTAACATTGGAAATTTCTTGCTTGGTCCATGGGTTGGATAAAAGGAGCGGTGTTACAACTTCACCGTAATGAAGCAGTATTCGTCCACCAAATTTTCCTCCAAGCCTGGAGGGTGAGCAGGAGCATTGTCTTCAAACTTGGGACAAACACTTCATGTATCCACTCAGTGAAGAACTGCCTTGATACCCAAGCTTTACTATTAGCCCTCCACATTACACGGGGTTTACTTTTTATCACATTGTTTTTCTTAAACACCCTTGGATTTTCAGAGTAGTAGACTAGCAATGGTGTAATTTTGTAGTCCCCACTAGCATTACCACACAACAAGATTGTTAAGTCTGTCTTTCATGGGCTTGTGTCCTGGTAATGATTTTTCTTCATGTGCAATGTAGGTTCTCTTGGGCATTCTTTTCCAAAAGAGACCAATTTCATCACTTGTTAAGGAATAAATCCCTCAATGTCTACATAGGTTTTAAATTCTTTAACCCTTTGACTGTTTCGGTCGTATATATACGTCTTACGAGCCCCTGTGTTTGACGTATATATACTCATAAATTCTAGCGGCTTCAAATCAAGCAGGAGAAAGCTGGTAGGCCCACATGTGAGAGAATGGGTCTGTGTGGTCAGTGTACACCATATAAAAAAAATCCTGCAGCACACAGTGCATAATGAGAAAAAAAAAACTCCGACCATTTTTTTAATTAAAATGGAAAACATATTATAAAATGGAAAACATATTATAGAAATAGAGGTGATTTTGACTGGTTTCACTATGAAAAGAACCTTGAAATGGAGCTCAAAGTAGGGAAAATGTTTGATTTTTGCCGATGTTCAAAAGTAAACAAATATCATTTTCCAATAAATGTCCAAGTAACCATTCTAATATGCAGTCATGAATGGGTTGACACTATTTATACAATTATTACAATATTGCAGTAGTATGCATAACAGTAAATCTTCTATTTTTTGTTTGAATAAAAATTCAAAA
>NW_027196590.1:62500-85066 GCF_038502225.1 Cherax quadricarinatus | reverse complement strand
AACAAACTGAGTGTTCGTGGTTCGGCCCCCGGCATGGGTGGATACATAGGGAGTATGTTTCCTTAAGACACCTGCTGTCCCTGTTCACCTAGCAGTAAGTAGGTACCTGGGTGTTAGTCGATTGGTGTGGGTCGCATCCAGGAGACAAAATTAACCTAAGTTACGAGAAATGGTCTACATAACCAGAGGCTTTCTATATGGTATGTCACTGGTGTGAGCTATGGTCTGTACAAGTTGTACCACGTACTGCTAGAAATAAAAATTATTATTATTATTATTATTATTGCAGATGTATAAGGGAATGAGAGAGAGAGTGTGAGAGAGAGAGAGAGAGAGAGAGAGAGAGAGAGAGAGAGAGAGAGAGAGAGAGAGAGAGACTTGCAACACACAAGCCTTGTCAGAACATCTCGCCTGCAGTGCATGTTTCACCAGTGGAATACAAAGGTGAATTAATATATAAACAGCATAAACAGTGCCAAGATATGGTGGTCAGTCCATTTTTGAAGATGTAGCTTTGAGGTGGTCAGTCCCTCAGCCTGGACAATTGTTCAGCTCCACAGCCATGAACAATGTTATACTGAAGAACAGACGAAGGAACTCTCAGGTCAGACGAGAACAGGAAAGTGTAAGTAGGTGAAGGACAGAGTCAGAGAGAAGTGTCAGCAGTCGTAGCAACCCAGCTCATCCGGGTGTAAGCACGCATAAACAGTTACATAAATTATCATATACATAGCAGCATGTATACAAACTATACCAAGGGTGGGGATAGAACCCGCGGTCAGTCACAAAACTCCAGACCGTCGTGTTAGCCATTGGACCAGCTGGCTACGACAAGATTCATCCAACTAGGAAGGTTAGCATGGGCCACCACTGTGACCACAAATGCAAGTTTTTACAGACGAATCTCCCGCTAGCGTGGCCGTGACGAGCTCTAGCTCAAGTCCCCTCAATGCCGTTTTTATATCTATTGGATAAATCTTATTGTAGCCAGCTGGTCCAGTGGCTAACGCGTCGGTCTGGAGTTTTGTGACTGACCGCGGGTTCTAACCCCACCCTTGGTATAGTTTGCTTGTAATTCTGTCATTACGATTTCGTGAGTCATAGCAGCATGTATATGGGCTACCCTCCAGGATAACCTCCAGGATAACCTCCAGGATAACCTCCAGGATAACCTCCAGGATAACCTCCAGGATAACCTCCAGGATAACCTCCAGGATAACCTCCAGGATAACCTCCAGGATAACCTCCAGGATAACCTCCAGGATAACCTCCAGGATAACCTCCAGGATAACCTCCAGAATAACCTCCAGGATAACCTCCAGGATAACCTCCAGGATAACCTCCAGGATAACCTCCAGGATAACCTCCAGAATAACCTCCAGGATAACCTCCAGGATAACCTCCAGGATAACCTCCAGGATAACCTCCAGGATAACCTCCAGGATAACCTCCAGGATCACCCAGAAAAAAGTCAGTGACTTGATTCTAGTGCTGCCCTTCCCAGTAGGGAAGCTCTGGCTGGCTAACCTGAAGGTGTCACAATGCTGGGGATAGCCTATAGGTATCCCTGTATCCCATAAACCTAACTCCATTTGCCTACATACACTCACAAGAATGTGGAGCGTGTGTTTCTAATGCTGGCCAAAATATGCTTTTGGAGGTTTGAAGCCGATCTGAGAAGGAATTGGCTAGTTATATGAAAATCAATATCTCAATTTCTTCTCACTGTGAGTGGGTTTCGTACCCATGGCAAGCCAGTGCGCTAACCACTGTACCAGCCCTCCCTAATAAAAATTAATTAGTTACATTTTTAAGGACTTTAGGAAGGTTAACATGGGCCACCACTGTGACCACAAAGGCAGATTTTCACAGACGACTCTCACACCACCGTGGCTGTGTTGTGCTCTAGTTCAAGTCCCTTTCAAAATCATTTTGAATATAGATAAATGGTATAGAATTGTTCATTAAGCACGCCAGTTAAGCAGATATTATTGATACAGTGGACTGCTGATATAACTCTTCACAAAATCATTTCAGTCTCAAATTCTGACCAAAATTCTTTGCAAAGACAAAAGTAATACATTAGAAGTGGACACAAATCTTTGCTAAGCTTTAAACAGCTTGATAAAGCTGCTGTAGAGCGAAACGTCGCCACGATCAATGTCATATTAGTTGCACTTGTCTTCTCTTACTTTATATATTATGGATAATTCCACCAGTTTCCCCCAAATTAATGTGAACACAATGGAGGTTGATAAATGTTATAAATGATAATCGAATTATTATAAATTAATGAAAATAAATCATTTAGCACAGAACTGATGTGATTATGAAGCAAATCGGTCAAAATCTGGACCAGGATAAATAACACAAACTTAAACAATATTAAATCTGGCTGGAAATCCATTAATACCACGTATTATGCTCTCCTCTGTATACCCCTTGTGGTTTAGCGCTTCTTCTTGATTATAATATGATAACCTTGTCTCAGACCGGGCCGCGGGGGCGTTGACCCCCCGCAAAGCTAACCAGGAATAAACAGAGAGATGGACGGGAGGCTCGAACCGTGGCCTCGAGATCAACAGGTCCAGTGTTGTACCACTGAGCTACGTGAGGGTTTATAATAGGTCAGGAATTACCTGGTTTTGAACAATATTTGGGTTTAATGATGCTGTATTCATTGCCTTCGTGGTTTAAATTAAAACATTTATCTTGGGTTTTCCGTCGTTGCAGAGGTGCCACAGAAGTTGAAGATTTTCTCTCCGGAGAGACTGGTTTATTGTGTACCTCATATCCATCCTGTGGATGGTAGTGGCTGGTTTATTGTGTACCTCATATCCATCCTGTGGATGGTAGTGGCTGGTTTATTGTGTACCTCATATCCATCCTGTGGATGGTAGTGGCTAGTTTATTGTGTACCTCATATCCATCCTGTGGATGGTAGTGGCTAGTTTATTGTGTACCTCATATCCATCCTGTGGATGGTAGTGGCTAGTTTATTGTGCACCTCATATCCATCCTGTGGATGGTAGTGGCTAGTTTATTGTGTACCTCATATCCATCCTGTGGATGGTAGTGGCTAGTTTATTGTGTACCTCATATCCATCCTGTGGATGGTAGTGGCTGGTTTATTGTGTACCTCATATCCATCCTGTGGATGGTAGTGGCTAGTTTATTGTGTACCTCATATCCATCCTGTGGATGGTAGTGGCTAGTTTATTGTGTACCTCATATCCATCCTGTGGATGGTAGTGGCTAGTTTATTGTGTACCTCATATCCATCCTGTGGATGGTAGTGGCTAGTTTATTGTGTACCTGATATCCATCCTGTGGATGGTAGTGGCTGGTCTATTGTGTACCTCATATCCATCCTGTGGATGGTAGTGGCTAGTTTATTGTGTACCTCATATCCATCCTGTGGATGGTAGTGGCTAGTTTATTGTGTACCTCATATCCATCCTGTGGATGGTAGTGGCTAGTTTATTGTGTACCTCATATCCATCCTGTGGATGGTAGTGGCTAGTTTATTGTGTACCTCATATCCATCCTTGGATGGTAGTGGCTAGTTTATTGTGTACCTGATATCCATCCTGTGGATGGTAGTGGCTAGTTTATTGTGTACCTCATATCCATCCTTGGATGGTAGTGGCTAGTTTATTGTGTACCTGATATCCATCCTGTGGATGGTAGTGGCTAGTTTATTGTGTACCTCATATCCATCCTGTGGATGGTAGTGGCTAGTTTATTGTGTACCTCATATCCATCCTGTGGATGGTAGTGGCTGGTTTATTGTGTACCTCATATCCATCCTGTGGATGGTAGTGGCTAGTTTATTGTGTACCTCATATCCATCCTGTGGATGGTAGTGGCTGGTTTATTGTGTACCTCATATCCATCCTGTGGATGGTAGTGGCTGGTTTATTGTGTACCTCATATCCATCCTGTGGATGGTAGTGGCTGGTTTATTGTGTACCTCATATCCATCCTGTGGATGGTAGTGGCTAGTTTATTGTGTACCTCATATCCATCCTGTGGATGGTAGTGGCTGGTTTATTGTGTACCTCATATCCATCCTGTGGATGGTAGTGGCTGGTTTATTGTGTACCTCATATCCATCCTGTGGATGGTAGTGGCTGGTTTATTGTGTACCTCATATCCATCCTGTGGATGGTAGTGGCTAGTTTATTGTGTACCTCATATCCATTGTGTTGATGGTAGTGGCTGGTTTATTGTGTACCTCATATCCATCCTGTGGATGGTAGTGGCTAGTTTATTGTGTACCTCATATCCATCCTGTGGATGGTAGTGGCTAGTTTATTGTGTACCTCATATCCATCCTGTGGATGGTAGTGGCTAGTTTATTGTGTACCTCATATCCATCCTGTGGATGGTAGTGGCTAGTTTATTGTGTACCTCATATCCATCCTGTGGATGGTAGTGGCTGGTTTATTGTGTACCTCATATCCATCCTGTGGATGGTAGTGGCTAGTTTATTGTGTACCTCATATCCATCCTGTGGATGGTAGTGGCTGGTTTATTGTGTACCTCATATCCATCCTGTGGATGGTAGTGGCTGGTTTATTGTGTACCTCATATCAATCCTGTGGATGGTAGTGGCTAGTTTATTGTGTACCTCATATCCATTGTGTGGATGGTAGTGGCTAGTTTATTGTGTACCTCATATCCATCCTGTGGATGGTAGTGGCTGGTTTATTGTGTACCTCATATCCATCCTGTGGATGGTAGTAGCTAGTTTATTGTGTACCTCATATCCATCCTGTGGATGGTAGTGGCTAGTTTATTGTGTACCTCATATCCATCCTGTGGATGGTAGTTGCTAGTTTATTGTGTACCTCATATCCATCCTGTGGATGGTAGTGGCTGGTTTATTGTGTACCTCATATCCATCCTGTGGATGGTAGTGGCTAGTTTATTGTGTACCTCATATCCATCCTGTGGATGGTAGTGGCTAGTTTATTGTGTACCTCATATCCATCCTGTGGATGGTAGTGGCTAGTTTATTGTGTACCTCATATCCATCCTGTGGATGGTAGTTGATAGTTTATTGTGTACCTCATATCCATCCTGTGGATGGTAGTGGCTAGTTTATTGTGTACCTTATATCCATCCTTTGGATGGTAGTAGCTAGTTTATTGTGTACCTCATATCCATCCTGTGGATGGTAGTGGCTGGTTTATTGTGTACCTCATATCCATCCTGTGGATGGTAGTAGCTAGTTTATTGTGTACCTCATATCCATCCTGTGGATGGTAGTGGCTGGTTTATTGTGTACCTCATATCCATCCTGTGGATGGTAGTGGCTGGTTTATTGTGTACCTCATATCCATCCTGTGGATGGTAGTGGATGGTTTATTGTACGCCTCATATCCATCCTGTGGATGGTAGTGGCTGGTTTATTGTGTACCTCATATCCATCCTGTGGATGGTAGTGGCTAGTTTATTGTGTACCTCATATCCATCCTGTGGATGGTAGTGGCTAGTTTATTGTGTACCTCATATCCATCCTGTGGATGGTAGTGGCTAGTTTATTGTGTACCTGATATCCATCCTGTGGATGGTAGTGGCTAGTTTATTGTGCACCTCATATCTATCCTGTGGATGGTAGTGGCTAGTTTATTGTGTACCTCATATCCATTGTGTGGATGGTAGTGGCTAGTTTATTGTGTACCTCATATCCATCCTGTGGATGGTAGTGGCTGGTTTATTGTGTACCTCATATCCATCCTGTGGATGGTAGTGGCTGGTTTATTGTGTACCTCATATCCATTGTGTTGATGGTAGTGGCTGGTTTATTGTGTACCTCATATCCATCCTGTGGATGGTAGTGGCTGGTTTATTGTGTACCTCATATCCATCCTGTGGATGGTAGTGGCTGGTTTATTGTGTACCTCATATCCATCCTGTGGATGGTAGTGGCTAGTTTATTGTGTACCTCATATCCATCCTGTGGATGGTAGTGGCTGGTTTATTGTGTACCTCATATCCATCCTGTGGATGGTAGTGGCTGGTTTATTGTGTACCTCATATCCATCCTGTGGATGGTAGTGGCTGGTTTATTGTGTACCTCATATCCATCCTGTGGATGGTAGTGGCTGGTTTATTGTGTACCTCATATCCATTGTGTTGATGGTAGTGGCTGGTTTATTGTGTACCTCATATCCATCCTGTGGATGGTAGTGGCTGGTTTATTGTGTACCTCATATCCATCCTGTGGATGGTAGTGGCTGGTTTATTGTGTACCTCATATCCATCCTGTGGATGGTAGTGGCTAGTTTATTGTGTACCTCATATCCATCCTGTGGATGGTAGTGGCTGGTTTATTGTGTACCTCATATCCATCCTGTGGATGGTAGTGGCTGGTTTATTGTGTACCTCATATCCATCCTGTGGATGGTAGTGGCTAGTTTATTGTGTACCTCATATCCATCCTGTGGATGGTAGTGGCTGGTTTATTGTGTACCTCATATCCATCCTGTGGATGGTAGTGGCTGGTTTATTGTGTACCTCATATCAATCCTGTGGATGGTAGTGGCTAGTTTATTGTGTACCTCATATCCATTGTGTGGATGGTAGTGGCTAGTTTATTGTGTACCTCATATCCATCCTGTGGATGGTAGTGGCTGGTTTATTGTGTACCTCATATCCATCCTGTGGATGGTAGTAGCTAGTTTATTGTGTACCTCATATCCATCCTGTGGATGGTAGTGGCTTGTTTATTGTGTACCTCATATCCATCCTGTGGATGGTAGTGGATGGTTTATTGTGCGCCTCATATCCATCCTGTGGATGGTAGTGGCTGGTTTATTGTGTACCTCATATCCATCCTGTGGATGGTAGTGGCTAGTTTATTGTGTACCTCATATCCATCCTGTGGATGGTAGTGGCTAGTTTATTGTGTACCTCATATCCATCCTGTGGATGGTAGTGGCTAGTTTATTGTGTACCTCATATCCATCCTGTGGATGGTAGTTGATAGTTTATTGTGTACCTCATATCCATCCTGTGGATGGTAGTGGCTAGTTTATTGTGTACCTTATATCCATCCTTTGGATGGTAGTAGCTAGTTTATTGTGTACCTCATATCCATCCTGTGGATGGTAGTGGCTGGTTTATTGTGTACCTCATATCCATCCTGTGGATGGTAGTAGCTAGTTTATTGTGTACCTCATATCCATCCTGTGGATGGTAGTGGCTGGTTTATTGTGTACCTCATATCCATCCTGTGGATGGTAGTGGCTGGTTTATTGTGTACCTCATATCCATCCTGTGGATGGTAGTGGATGGTTTATTGTGCGCCTCATATCCATCCTGTGGATGGTAGTGGCTGGTTTATTGTGTACCTCATATCCATCCTGTGGATGGTAGTGGCTAGTTTATTGTGTACCTCATATCCATCCTGTGGATGGTAGTGGCTAGTTTATTGTGTACCTCATATCCATCCTGTGGATGGTAGTGGCTAGTTTATTGTGTACCTCATATCCATCCTGTGGATGGTAGTGGATAGTTTATTGTGTACCTCATATCCATCCTGTGGATGGTAGTGGCTAGTTTATTGTGTACCTTATATCCATCCTTTGGATGGTAGTGGCTAGTTTATTATGTACCTCATATCCATCCTGTGGATGGTAGTAGCTAGTTTATTGTGTACCTCATATCCATCCTGTGGATGGTAGTGGCTAGTTTATTGTGTACCTCATATCCATCCTGTGGATGGTAGTAGCTAGTTTATTGTGTACCTCATATCCATCCTGTGGATGGTAGTGGCTAGTTTATTATGTACCTCATATTCATCCTGTGGATGGTAGTGGCTGGTTTATTGTGTACCTCATATCCATCCTGTGGATGGTAGTAGCTAGTTTATTGTGTACCTCATATCCATCCTGTGGATGGTAGTGGCTGGTTTATTGTGTACCTCATATCCATCCTGTGGATGGTAGTGGATGGTTTATTGTGCACCTCATATCCATCCTGTGGATGGTAGTGGCTGGTTTATTGTGTACCTCATATCCATCCTGTGGATGGTAGTGGCTAGTTTATTGTGTACCTCATATTCATCCTGTGGATGGTAGTGGCTAGTTTATTGTGTACCTCATATCCATCCTGTGGATGGTAGTGGCTAGTTTATTGTGTACCTCATATTCATCCTGTGGATGGTAGTGGCTAGTTTATTGTGTACCTCATATCCATCCTGTGCATGGTAGTAGATAGTTTATTGTGTACCTCATATCCATCCTGTGGATGGTAGTGGCTAGTTTATTGTGTACCTCATATTCATCCTGTGGATGGTAGTGGCTAGTTTATTGTGTACCTCATATCCATCCTGTGGACGGTAGTGGCTAGTTTATTGTGTACCTCATATCCATCCTGTGGATGGTAGTGGAGTAACATACGGATACTCAGTAGGCCTAGGAACTAGGCCCCAAAAGGGCTAACAGGAGTACATCTCGACTTACTGTTACAAACAGATTTTGGAATTTTGCTTAATATGTCGGTGTATTATTTAATAAGATATCTTGACAATTAAGCACTTAGTGACCATAGACCTGGTCACTTAGTGACCATAGACCTGGCCACTTAGTGACCATAGACCTGGTCACTTAGTGACCATAGACCTGGTCACTTAGTGACCATAAACCTGGTCACTTAGTGACCATAGACCTGGTCACTTAGTGACCATAGACCTGGTCACTTAGTGACCATAGACCTGGTCACTTAGTGACCATAGACCTGGTCACTTAGTGACCATAGACCTGGTCACTTAGTGACCATAGACCTGGTCACTTAGTGACCATAGACCTGGTCACTTAGTGACCATAGACCTGGTCACTTAGTGACCATAGACCTGGTCACTTAGTGACCATAGACCTGGTCACTTACTGACCATAGACCTGGTCACTTAGTGACCATAGGTCACTTAGTGACCATAGACCTGGTCACTTAGTGACCGACCTGGTCACTTAGTGACCATAGACCTGGTCACTTAGTGACCATAGACCTGGTCACTTAGTGACCATAGACCTGGTCACTTAGTGACCATAGACCTGGTCACTTAGTGACCATAGACCTGGTCACTTAGTGACCATAGACCTGGTCACTTAGTGACCATAGGCCTGGTCACTTAGTGACCATAGACCTGGTCACTTAGTGACCATAGACCTGGCCACTTAGTGACCATAGACCTGGTCACTTAGTGACCATAGACCTGGTCACTTAGTGACCATAGACCTGGTCACTTAGTGACCATAGACCTGGTCACTTAGTGACCATAGACCTGGTCACTTAGTGACCATAGGCCTGGTCACTTAGTGACCATAGACCTGGTCACTTAGTGACCATAGACCTGGCCACTTAGTGACCATAGGCCTGGTCACTTAGTGACCATAGACCTGGTCACTTAGTGACCATAGACCTGGTCACTTAGTGACCATAGACCTGGCCACTTAGTGACCATAGACCTGGCCACTTAGTGACCATAGACCTGGTCACTTAGTGACCATAGACCTGGTCACTTAGTGACCATAGACCTGGCCACTTAGTGACCATAGACCTGGTCACTTAGTGACCATAGACCTGGTCACTTAGTGACCATAGACCTGGTCACTTAGTGACCATAGACCTGGTCACTTAGTGACCATAGACCTGGTCACTTAGTGACCATAGACCTGGTCACTTACTGACAATAGACCTGGTCACTTAGTGACCATAGACCTGGTCACTTAGTGACCATAGACCTGGTCACTTAGTGACCATAGACCTGGTCACTTAGTGACCATAGACCTGGTCACTTAGTGACCATAGACCTGGCCACTTAGTGACCATAGACCTGGCCACTTAGTGACCATAGACCTGGCCACTTAGTGACCATAGACCTGGTCACTTAGTGACCATAGACCTGGCCACTTAGTGACCATAGACCTGGTCACTTAGTGACCATAGACCTGGTCACTTAGTGACCATAGACCTGGTCACTTAGTGACCATAGACCTGGTCACTTAGAGACCATAGACCTGGTCACTTAGTGACCATAGACCTGGTCACTTAGTGACCATAGACCTGGTCACTTAGTGACCATAGACCTGGTCACTTAGTGACCGTAGACCTGGTCACTTAGTGACCATAGACCTGGTCACTTAGTGACCATAGACCTGGTCACTTAGTGACCATAGACCTGGCCACTTAGTGACCATAGACCTGGTCACTTAGTGACCATAGACCTGGTCACTTAGTGACCATAGACCTGGTCACTTAGTGACCATAGACCTGGTCACTTAGTGACCATAGACCTGGTCACTTAGTGACCATAGACCTGGTCACTTAGTGACCATAGACCTGGTCACTTAGTGACCGTAGACCTGGTCACTTAGTGACCGTAGACCTGGTCACTTAGTGACCATAGACCTGGTCACTTAGTGACCATAGACCTGGTCACTTAGTGACCATAGACCTGGTCACTTAGTGACCATAGACCTGGTCACTTAGTGACCATAGACCTGGTCACTTAGTGACCATAGACCTGGTCACTTAGTGACCATAGACCTGGTCACTTAGTGACCATAGACCTGGCCACTTAGTGACCATAGACCTGGCCACTTATTGACCATAGGCCTGGCCACTTAGTGACCATAGGTCTGGCCACTTAGTGACCATAGGCCTGGCCACTTATTGACCATATGCCTGGCCACTTAGTGACCATAGGCCTGGCCACTTAGTGACCATAGGCCTGGAAACTTAGTGACCATAGGCCTGGCCACTTAGTGACCATAGACCTGGCCACTTATTGACCATAGACCTGGTCACTTAGTGACCATAGACCTGGTCACTTAGTGACCATAGACCTGGTCACTTAGTGACCATAGACCTGGTCACTTAGTGACCATAGACCTGGCCACTTAGTGACCATAGACCTGGCCACTTAGTGACCATAGGCCTGGCCACTTAGTGACCATAGACCTGGTCACTTAGTGACCATAGGCCTGGCCACTTATTGACCATATGCCTGGCCACTTATTGACCATAGGCCTGGCCACTTAGTGACCATAGACCTGGTCACTTAGTGACCATAGGCCTGGCCACTTATTGACCATATGCCTGGCCACTTAGTGACCATAGGCCTGGCCACTTAGTGACCATAGGCCTGGCCACTTAGTGACCATAGGCCTGGCCACTTAGTGACCATAGACCTGGCCACTTAGTGACCATAGGCCTGGCCACTTAGTGACCATAGGCCTAGTCTGATACTTTACATTTGGTTTGATCATCATCTATGTGTCAAACTGCCAGAAGTACTTGTAACCAAGCCTAAGCCTGGCCATTACAACACCAGTCAGTACTTGTAACCAAGCCTAAGTCTGGCCACTACAACACCAGTCAGTACTTGTAAACAAGTCTAAGCCTGGCCACTACAACATCAGTCAGTACTTGTAACCAAGCCTAAGCCTGTCCACTACAACATCAGTCAGTACTTGTAACCAAGCCTAAGCCTGTCCACTACAACATCAGTCAGTACTTGTAACCAAGCCTAAGCCTGGCCACTACAACATCAGTCAGTACTTGTAACCAAGCCTAAGCCTGGCCACTACAACATCAGTCAGTACTTGTAACCAAGCCTAAGCCTGTCCACTACAACATCAGTCAGTACTAGTAACCAAGCCTAAGCCTGGCCACTACAACATCAGTCAGTACTTGTAACCAAGCCTAAGCCTGGCCACTACAACATCAGTCAGTACTTGTAACCAAGCCTAAGCCTGGCCACTACAACATCAGTCAGTACTTGTAACCAAGCCTAAGCCTGTCCACTACAACATCAGTCAGTACTTGTAACCAAGCCTAAGCCTGGCCACTACAACATCAGTCAGTACTTGTAACCAAGCCTAAGCCTTGCCACTACAACATCAGTCAGTACTTGTAACCAAGCCTAAGCCTGGCCACTACAACATCAGTCAGTACTTGTAACCAAGCGTAAGCCTGGCCACTACAACATCAGTCAGTACTTGTAACCAAGCCTAAGTCTGGCCACTACAACATCAGTCAGTACTTGTAACCAAGCCTAAGTCTGGCCACTACAACATCAGTCAGTACTTGTAACCAAGCCTAAGCCTGGCCACTACAACATCGGTCAGTACTTGTAACCAAGCCTAAGTCTGGCCACTACAACATCAGTCAGTACTTTTAACCAAGCCTAAGCCTGGCCACTTTCAACATCAGTCAGTACTTGTAACCAAGCCTAAGCCTGTCCACTACAACATCAGTCACTACTTGTAACCAAGCCTAAGCCTGGCCACTACAACATCGGTCAGTACTTGTAACCAAGCCTAAGTCTGGCCACTACAACATCAGTCAGTACTTTTAACCAAGCCTAAGCCTGGCCACTACAACATCAGTCAGTACTTGTAACCAAGCCTAAGCCTGGCCACTACAACATCAGTCAGTACTTGTAACCAAGCCTAAGTCTGGCCACTACAACATCAGTCAGTACTTGTAACCAAGCCTAAGCCTGGCTACTACAACATCAGTCAGTACTTGTAACCAAGCCTAAGTCTGGCCACTACAACATCAGTCAGTACTTGTAACCAAGCCTAAGCCTGGCCACTACAACATCAGTCAGTACTTGTAACCAAGCCTAATCCTGGCCACTACAACATCAGTCAGTACTTGTAACCAAGTCTAATCCTGGCCACTACAACATCAGTCAGTACTTGTAACCAAGCCTAATCCTGGCCACTACAACATCAGTCAGTACTTGTAACCAAGCCTAATCCTGGCCACTACAACATCAGTCAGTACTTGTAACCAAGCCTAATCCTGGCCACTACAACATCAGTCAGTACTTGTAACCAAGCCTAAGTCTGGCCACTACAACATCAGTCAGTACTTGTAACCAAGCCTAAGCCTGGCCACTACAACATCAGTCAGTACTTGTAACCAAGCCTAATCCTGGCCACTACAACATCAGTCAGTACTTGTAACCAAGCCTAATCCTGGCCACTACAACATCAGTCAGTACTTGTAACCAAGCCTAAGTCTGGCCACTACAACATCAGTCAGTACTTGTAACCAAGCCTAAGCCTGGCCACTACAACATCAGTCAGTACTTGTAACCAAGCCTAATCCTGGCCACTACAACATCAGTCAGTACTTGTAACCAAGCCTAATCCTGGCCACTACAACATCAGTCAGTACTTGTAACCAAGCCTAATCCTGGCCACTACAACATCAGTCAGTACTTGTAACCAAGCCTAAGTCTGGCCACTACAACATCAGTCAGTACTTGTAACCAAGCCTAAGCCTGGCCACTACAACATCAGTCAGTACTTGTAACCAAGCCTAATCCTGGCCACTACAACATCAGTCAGTACTTGTAACCAAGCCTAATCCTGGCCACTACAACATCAGTCAGTACTTGTAACCAAGCCTAAGTCTGGCCACTACAACATCAGTCAGTACTTGTAACCAAGCCTAAGCCTGGCCACTACAACATCAGTCAATACTAGTAACCAAGCCTAAGCCTGGCCAATACAACATCAGTCAATACTAGTAACCAAGCCTAAGCCTGGCCACTACAACATCAGTCAGTACTTGTAACCAAGCCTAAGCCTGGCCACTACAACATCAGTCAATACTAGTAACCAAGCCTAAGCCTGGCCACTACAACATCAGTCAGTACTTGTAACCAAGCCTAAGCCTGGCCACTACAACATCAGTCAGTGTTCACATTACAAGTTGCTCCATAAACATACTTATCGTTCATGTTATCATAGTGGATTATAGATCTACTCAGGCTTCTAACTGCATTCCTATAACAATCACTTTCATTATTTACTTCTCTCCTAACATTATTCCCAATGATAGACAGTTATACCAAAGTTATATTCTATATTTATCTTCTGGGAGACTTTTTTTCTAGCGCTAGGGGGGGTGGGAGTAACTTATCAAAAGTCCAGATATTAAAGAAGGCAGTTGGAACTAACTTGACAAATTGACCAACTAAAGTAAAATACATTTGCTGGTCCTGATAAACTACATGAACTACATGATAGACTGACTTCAAATGTTGTAGCAAATGTTGTAGCTACAGGAAAGCCTCAATAAACTATCATAATCAGAATAAGACGTCGTTATTCCATTTTTTTCTTTGTTTAAGTCTAATTCAATAGTCATTAATGAACTAAAAGTCACAATACCCTAAATGGAACAATACACAGATAACTCGCATGTAGAGAAATTTAATACGACGTTTCGGACATGAATGTCGTGGTAAGGATGTGTATGCTACACCAGCCGCTGTTAGCCTCCCTGGGGGCAGGGATGGCAGACCAGAGAGGCCTAGCTTCTCCCTACGAGCCCTGTGAGGACAGGGACCGTGGCTAGGACTGGGGACAGTTGGTCCCAAAGATGAGGGGGTACTTGTACCTCCTCCCATGGGAGACTTAGGTCTCAGACACTCCCGAGACGGAGCCAAGGCCGGGCCACCACTTGGAAAAGGCCCGGGCCGGGAGAATACCGGCGAATCTTTAATAATAATAATAATAATACACCAGCCGCTCCTACATCTCTGCGTCCTTTGACTGACAAGCAGGAATTTTCGCTTCTTATCTCCCCCATCTTTTTTTTTCTTATTTTCTTCTGTTCTTCATTTGTTCGTATTCTGTTTGACTGTCCTTGTTGTGAACCGTCCCATAATTATGAAGGACTGGAGTTGGTTCAGTGACGCCGTCCACAAGACTTTCTCAGTCTTGGAAGTCCACTCTCTGTGACACCTGCCACAACAGTGAGTCTTGGAAGTCCACCCTCTGTGACACCTGCCACAACAGTGAGTCTTGGAAGTCCACTCTCTGTGACACCTACCAAAACAGTGAGTCTTGGAAGTCCACCCTCTGTGACACCTACCACAACAGTGAGTCTTGGAAGTCCACTCTCTGTGACACCTACCAAAACAGTGAGTCTTGGAAGTCCACCCTCTGTGACACCTACCACAACAGTGAGTCTTGGAAGTCCACTCTCTGTGACACCTACCACAAGAGTGAGTCTTGGAAGTCCACCCTCTGTGACACCTACCACAACAGTGAGTCTTGGAAGTCCACTCTCTGTGACACCTGCCACAAGAGTGAGTCTTGCAAGTCCGCCCTCTGTGACACCTGCCACAAGAGTGAGTCTTGGAAGTCCACCCTCTGTGACACCTGCCACAACAGTGAGTCTTGGAAGTCCACTCTCTGTGACACCTACCACAACAGTGAGTCTTGGAAGTCCACCCTCTGTGACACCTACCACAACAGTGAGTCTTGGAAGTCCACTCTCTGTGACACCTGCCACAAGAGTGAGTCTTGCAAGTCCGCCCTCTGTGACACCTGCCACAAGAGTGAGTCTTGGAAGTCCACCCTCTGTGACACCTACCACAACAGTGAGTCTTGCAAGTCCACTCTCTGTGACACCTGCCACAAGAGTGAGTCTTGCAAGTCCACTCTCTGTGACACCTGCCACAACAGTGAGTCTTGGAAGTCCACTCTCTGTGACACCTACCACAACAGTGAGTCTTGCAAGTCCACTCTCTGTGACACCTGCCACAAGAGTGAGTCTTGCAAGTCCACTCTCTGTGACACCTGCCACAAGAGTGAGTCTTGCAAGTCTACTCTCTGTGACACCTGCCACAAGAGTGAGTCTTGCAAGTCTACTCTCTGTGACACCTGCCACAAGAGTGAGTCTTGGAAGTCCACTCTCTGTGACACCTGCCACAAGAGTGAGTCTTCCAAGTCCACTCTCTGTGACACCTGCCACAAGAGTGAGTCTTGCAAGTCTACTCTCTGTGACACCTGCCACAAGAGTGAGTCTTGCAAGTCCACTCTCTCTGACACCTGCCACAAGAGTGAGTCTTGCAAGTCCACTCTCTGTGACACCTGCCACAAGAGTGAGTCTTGCAAGTCCACTCTCTGTGACACCTGCCACAAGAGTGAGTCTTGCAAGTCCACTCTCTGTGACACCTGCCACAAGAGTGAGTCTTGGAAGTCCACTCTCTGTGACACCTGCCACAAGAGTGAGTCTTGGAAGTCCACTCTCTGTGACACCTGCCACAACAGTGAGTCTTGGAAGTCCACTCTCTGTGACACCTGCCACAAGAGTGAGTCTTGGAAGTCCACTCTCTGTGACACCTGCCACAAGAGTGAGTCTTGGAAGTCCACTCTCTGTGACACCTGCCACAAGAGTGAGTCTTGGAAGTCCACTCTCTGTGACACCTGCCACAAGAGTGAGTCTTGCAAGTCCACTCTCTCTGACACCTGCCACAAGAGTGAGTCTTGCAAGTCCACTCTCTCTGACACCTGCCACAAGAGTGAGTCTTGGAAGTCGATAAATCCACAACTTAGGAAGCGAGTGTGCCATTTATCCTCAGTGTTATGTCTCCTTGTGTTACTGATAGACTAACTTTGTACAGAGGCCAACCTGATAGATGTATCTTCTTATTTACATGGGTTATCTTACTAGAAATGAATAATACCAATACATTATTCACTTCTGAATATCTGTGATCCTCTCAGTAACTGTTTGTCTCAGTAACTGTCTCAGTAACTGTCTCAGTAACTGTGTTTATCAGCAACTGTCTCAGTAACTGTCTTAGTAACTGTGTTTATCAGCAACTGTCTCAGTAACTGTCTTAGTAACTGTGTTTATCAGTAACTGTCTCAGTAACTGTGTTTATCAGTAACTGTGTTTATCAGTAACTGTCTCAGTAACTGTCTTAGTAACTGTGTTTATCAGTAACTGTCTCAGTAACTGTCTTAGTAACTGTGTTTATCAGTAACTGTCTCAGTAACTGTCTTAGTAACTGTGTTTATCAGTAACTGTCTCAGTAACTGTCTCAGTAACTGTGTTTATCAGCAACTGTCTCAGTAACTGTCTCAGTAACTGTGTTTATCAGTAACTGTCTCAGTAACTGTCTCAGTAACTGTGTTTATCAGTAACTGTCTCAGTAACTGTCTCAGTAACTGTGTTTATCAGTAACTGTGTTTATCAGCAACTGTCTCAGTAACTGTCTCAGTAACTGTGTTTATCAGTAACTGTCTCAGTAACTGTCTCAGTAACTGTGTTTATCAGTAACTGTCTCAGTAACTGTCTTAGTAACTGTGTTTATCAGTAACTGTCTCAGTAACTGTCTCAGTAACTGTGTTTATCAGCAACTGTCTCAGTAACTGTCTTAGTAACTGTGTTTATCAGTAACTGTCTCAGTAACTGTCTTAGTAACTGTGTTTATCAGTAACTGTCTCAGTAACTGTCTCAGTAACTGTGTTTATCAGCAACTGTCTCAGTAACTGTCTTAGTAACTGTGTTTATCAGTAACTGTCTCAGTAACTGTCTTAGTAACTGTGTTTATCAGTAACTGTCTCAGTAACTGTCTCAGTAACTGTGTTTATCAGCAACTGTCTCAGTAACTGTCTCAGTAACTGTGCTTATCAGCAACTGTCTCAGTAACTGTCTCAGTAACTGTGTTTATCAGTAACTGTCTCAGTAACTGTCTCAGTAACTGTCTCAGTAACTGTCTCAGTAACTGTGTTTATCAGCAACTGTCTCAGTAACTGTCTCAGTAACTGTGTTTATCAGTAACTGTCTCAGTAACTGTCTCAGTAACTGTGTTTATCAGCAACTGTCTCAGTAACTGTCTCAGTAACTGTGTTTATCAGCAACTGTCTCAGTAACTGTCTCAGTAACTGTCTCAGTAACTGTGTTTATCAGTAACTGTCTCAGTAACTGTCTTAGTAACTGTGTTTATCAGCAACTGTCTCAGTAACTGTCTCAGTAACTGTGTTTATCAGTAACTGTCTCAGTAACTGTCTTAGTAACTGTGTTTATCAGTAACTGTCTCAGTAACTGTCTTAGTAACTATGATTATCAGCAACTGTCTCAGTAACTGTCTTAGTAACTGTGTTTATCAGTAACTGTCTCAGTAACTGTCTTAGTAACTGTGTTTATCAGTAACTGTCTCAGTAACTGTTTGTCTCAGTAACTGTCTTAGTAACTGTGTTTATCAGTAACTGTCTCAGTAACTGTCTTAGTAACTGTGTTTATCAGTAACTGTCTCAGTAACTGTCTTAGTAACTATGTTTATCAGCAACTGTCTCAGTAACTGTCTCAGTAACTGTGTTTATCAGTAACTGTCTCAGTAACTGTCTTAGTAACTGTATTTATCAGTAACTGTCTCAGTATCTGTGTTTATCAGCAACTGTCTCAGTAACTGTCTCAGTAACTGTGTTTATCAGCAACTGTCTCAGTAACTGTCTCAGTAACTGTCTCAGTAACTGTGTTTATCAGTAACTGTGTTTATCAGTAACTGTCTCAGTAACTGTGTTTATCAGTAACTGTCTCAGTAACTGTCTCAGTAACTGTCTCAGTAACTGTCTCAGTAACTGTCTCAGTAACTGTGTTTATCAGTAACTGTGTTTATCAACAACTGTCTCAGTAACTGTCTCAGTAACTGTGTTTATCAGCAACTGTCCCAGTAACTGTCTCAGTAACTGTCTCAGTAACTGTGTTTATCAGTAACTGTCTCAGTAACTGTGTTTATCAGTAACTGTCTCAGTAACTGTCTCAGTAACTGTCTTAGTAACTGTGTTTATCAGTAACTGTCTAAGTAACTGTCTTAGTAACTGTGTTTATCAGCAACTGTCTCAGTAACTGTCTTAGTAACTGTGTTTATCAGTAACTGTCTCAGTAACTGTCTCAGTAACTGTGTTTATCAGTAACTGTGTTTATCAGTAACTGTCTTAGTAACTATGTTTATCAGTAACTGTCTCAGTAACTGTCTTAGTAACTGTGTTTATCAGCAACTGTCTCAGTAACTGTCTTAGTAACTATGTTTATCAGTAACTGTCTCAGTAACTGTCTTAGTAACTGTGTTTATCAGTAACTGTCTCAGTAACTGTCTTAGTAACTATGTTTATCAGTAACTGTCTCAGTAACTGTCTCAGTAACTGTGTTTATCAGTAACTGTCTCAGTAACTGTCTTAGTAACTGTATTTATCAGCAACTGTCTCAGTAACTGTCTTAGTAACTGTGTTTATCAGTAACTGTCTCAGTAACTGTGTTTATCAGTAACTGTCTCAGTAACTGTCTTAGTAACTGTGTTTATCAGCAACTGTCTCAGTAACTGTCTTAGTAACTGTGTTTATCAGTAACTGTCTCAGTAACTGTCTTAGTAACTGTGTTTATCAGTAACTGTCTCAGTAACTGTCTCAGTAACTGTGTTTATCAGCAACTGTCTCAGTAACTGTCTTAGTAACTGTGTTTATCAGTAACTGTCTCAGTAACTGTCTTAGTAACTGTGTTTATCAGTGACTGTCTCAGTAACTGTCTCAGTAACTGTGTTTATCAGCAACTGTCTCAGTAACTGTCTCAGTAACTGTGTTTATCAGCAACTGTCTCAGTAACTGTCTCAGTAACTGTGTTTATCAGTAACTGTCTCAGTAACTGTGTTTATCAGCAACTGTCTCAGTAACTGTCTCAGTAACTGTCTCAGTTACTGTGTTTATCAGTAACTGTCTCAGTAACTGTCTTAGTAACTGTGTTTATCAGCAACTGTCTCAGTAACTGTCTCAGTAACTGTCTCAGTAACTGTGTTTATCATCAACTGTCTCAGTAACTGTCTCAGTAACTGCCTCAGTAACTGTGTTTATCAGTAACTGTCTCAGTAACTGTCTTAGTAACAATGTTTATCAGCAACTGTCTCAGTAACTGTCTCAGTAACTGTGTTTATCCGTAACTGTCTCAGTAACTGTCTTAGTAACTGTGTTTATCAGTAACTGTCTCAGTAACTGTCTTAGTAACAATGTTTATCAGCAACTGTCTCAGTAACTGTCTTAGTAACTGTGTTTATCAGTAACTGTCTCAGTAACTGTCTTAGTAACTGTGTTTATCAGTAACTGTCTCAGTAACTGTCTTAGTAACTATGTTTATCAGCAACTGTCTCAGTAACTGTCTTAGTAACTGTGTTTATCAGTAACTGTCTCAGTAACTGTCTTAGTAACTGTGTTTATCAGTAACTGTCTCAGTAACTGTTTGTCTCAGTAACTGTCTTAGTAACTGTGTTTATCAGTAACTGTCTCAGTAACTGTCTTAGTAACTGTGTTTATCAGTAACTGTCTCAGTAACTGTCTCAGTAACTATGTTTATCAGTAACTGTCTCAGTAACTGTCTTAGTAACTATGTTTATCAGCAACTGTCTCAGTAACTGTCTCAGTAACTGTGTTTATCAGTAACTGTCTCAGTAACTGTCTTAGTAAGTGTATTTATCAGTAACTGTGTAACTTGTTTATCAGGTAACTGTCTCAGTAACTGTGTTTATCAGCAACTGTCTCAGTAACTGTCTCAGTAACTGTCTCAGTAACTGTGTTTATCAGTAACTGTGTTTATCAGTAACTGTCTCAGTAACTGTCTTAGTAACTGTGTTTATCAGTAACTGCCTCAGTAACTGTTTGTCTCAGTAACTGTCTTAGTAACTGTGTTTATCAGTAACTGTCTTAGTAACTGTCTCAGTAACTGTGTTTATCAGCAACTGTCTCAGTAACTGTCTTAGTAACTGTGTTTATCAGTAACTGTCTCAGTAACTGTGTTTATCAGTAACTGTCTCAGTAACTGTCTTAGTAACTGTGTTTATCAGTAACTGTCTCAGTAACTGTGTTTATCAGTAACTGTCTCAGTAACTGTCTCAGTAACTGTGTTTATCAGTAACTGTCTCAGTAACTGTCTTAGTAACTGTGTTTATCAGTAACTGTCTCAGTAACTGTCTTAGTAACTATGTTTATCAGTAACTGTCTCAGTAACTGTCTTAGTAACTGTGTTTATCAGTAACTGTCTCAGTAACTGTCTTAGTAACTATGTTTATCAGTAACTGTCTTAGTAACTGTCTCCGTAACTGTGTTTATCAGTAACTGTCTCAGTAACTGTCTTAGTAACTGTATTTATCAGTAACTGTCTCAGTAACTGTCTTAGTAACTATGTTTATCAGTAACTGTCTTAGTAACTGTCTCCGTAACTGTGTTTATCAGTAACTGTCTCAGTAACTGTCTTAGTAACTGTATTTATCAGTAACTGTCTCAGTAACTGTCTTAGTAACTGTGTTTATCAGTAACTGTCTCAGTAACTGTCTTAGTAACTGTGTTTTTCAGTAACTGTCTCAGTAACTGTTTGTCTCAGTAACTGTCTTAGTAACTGTGTTTATCAGCAACTGTCTCAGTAACTGTCTTAGTAACTATGTTTATCAGTAACTGTCTCAGTAACTGTCTTAGTAACTGTGTTTATCAGTAACTGTCTCAGTAACTGTCTTAGTAACTATGTTTATCAGTAACTGTCTCAGTAACTGTCTCAGTAACTGTGTTTATCAGTAACTGTCTCAGTAACTGTCTTAGTAACTGTGTTTATCAGTAACTGTCTCAGTAACTGTGTTTATCAGTAACAGTCTCAGTAACTGTCTCAGTAACTGTCTCAGTAACTGTCTCAGTAACTGTCTTAGTAACTATGTTTATCAGTAACTGTCTTAGTAACTGTGTTTATCAGCAACTGTCTCAGTAACTGTCTAAGTAACTGTGTTTATCAGTAACTGTCTTAGTAACTGTGTTTATCAGTAACTGTCTTAGTAACTGTGTTTATCAGCAACTGTCTCAGTAACTGTCTCAGTAACTGTCTTAGTACCTGTGTTTATCAGTACCTGTCTCAGTAACTGTCTCAGTAACTGTGTTTATCAGTAACTGTCTCAGTAACTGTCTTAGTAACGGTCTTAGTAACTGTCTTAGTAACTGTCTTAGTAACTGTGTTTATCAGCAACTGTCTCAGTATCTGTCTCAGTAACTGTGTTTATCAGTAACTGTCTCAGTAACAGTTCGTCTCAGTAACTGTGTTTATCAGTAACTGTCTCAGTAACAGTTCGTCTCAGTAACTGTGTTTATCAGTAACTGCCTCAGTAACTGTCTCAGTAACTGTCTCAGTAACAGTTCGTCTCAGTAACTGTCTCAGTAACAGTTCGTCTCAGTATCTGTGTTTCTCAGTAACTGTCTCAGTAACAGTTCGTCTCAGTAACTGTCTTAGTAACTGTGTTTATCAGTAACTGTGTTTATCAGTAACTGTCTCAGTAACAGTTCGTCTCAGTAACTGTCTCAGTAACAGTTCGTCTCAGTATCTGTGTTTCTCAGTAATTATTGGCAGTTGCCTTGCAGAGTTCTGAACAATTGCAGAATAATTGTCCTTATATGTTAGTTAAGTTATACCAAGAATTAAGTCAAGATCCTGGACTGTATCTTACCAAACAAAACACGATAATAATTATAGACAAGGTAGATTATAGGGAAAAATGAACACGAGACCTGGTCTCAGACCGGGCCGCAGGGGCACTGACCACCGCAACATGAGACCTGGTCTCAGACCGGCCCGCAGGGGCACTGACCACCGCAGCATGAGACCTGGTCTCAGACCGGGCCGCAGGGGCACTGACCACCGCAACATGAGACCTGGTCTCAGACCGGGCCGCAGGGGCACTGACCACCGCAACATGAGACCTGGTCTCAGACCGGG
>NW_027196590.1:32500-52500 GCF_038502225.1 Cherax quadricarinatus | reverse complement strand
ACTTGTAAGTTACAGTTGTGTACTTGTAAGTTACAGTTGTGTACTTGTAAGTTACGGTTGTGTACTTGTAAGTTACAGTTGTGTACTTGTAAGTTACAGTTGTGTACTTGTAAGTTACAGTTGTGCACTTGTAAGTTACAGTTGTGTACTTGTAAGTTACAGTTGTGTACTTGTAAGTTACAGTTGTGTACTTGTAAGTTACAGTTGTGTACTTGTAAGTTACAGTTGTGCACTTGTAAGTTACAGTTGTGCACTTGTAAGTTACAGTTGTGCACTTGTAAGTTACAGTTGTGCACTTGTAAGTTACAGTTGTGCACTTGTAAGTTACAGTTGTGCACTTGTAAGTTACGGTTGTGCACTTGTAAGTTACAGTTGTGCACTTGTAAGTTACAGTTGTGCACTTGTAAGTTACAGTGCACTTGTAAGTTACAGTTGTGCACTTGTAAGTTACAGTTGTGCACTTGTAAGTTACAGTTGTGCACTTGTAAGTTACAGTTGTGCACTTGTAAGTTACAGTTGTGCACTTGTAAGTTACAGTTGTGCACTTGTAAGTTACAGTTGTGCACTTGTAAGTTACAGTTGTGCACTTGTAAGTTACAGTTGTGCACTTGTAAGTTACAGTTGTGCACTTGTAAGTTACAGTTGTGCACTTGTAAGTTACAGTTGTGCACAGATGAGGTAATCAGTCCCTCAGACTTGGAGTTGGTGTGAACGACACAGTAGTCCAAGACTGAGGGACTGATTACCTCGTCTTCTGTATATTGTTCTACTGTCTACCAGTTTTGTTCTTCACTTTGTATTTATAAAGCCACTGGATACCTGGGGTATACCTGGAGAGGGTTTCTGGGGGTCAACGCCCCCGTGGCCCGGTCTGTGACCAGGCCGAGACATCTGCAATAAAGACACCCGGATGCTGCATTTGTCTAATTTTCATGTTCCTGAATACTGGAGAAAGTTTCTGCAACTTGTCTCATAGGGATAATTCACACTCCAGTTCCAAGAATTTAGTCCTGGTTACCGTACACCAGAGGGTAAAAATGCATCACATTAGATAGTTTTTTATTGCCAAAAGTTACTGACAGAAGTAAAATATATAAATAATAAGGTGTTAAGACATTAATATTATTATTATTATTATTATTATTATTATTATTATTATTATTATTATTATTATTATTATTATTATTATTATTATTATTATTATTAGCAGCTATATTATTAATACTGTAAATGGTTTTGACAACCGACAGGTTGAAGAATGAGACAGGTTTCGCCAACCGGTAGTTTCTTCAGTCCAGTATGGAAAAGATTGCAGGTTGAGGGACTGATTACCTCAAAGTACTACTACTCATCTCCCACCGTTCATCGTACTGGACTGAAGAGGTCACCTCCCGACGAAACCTTTCCACAGTAAAGACTGTCACATGTTGGACATGTGTCACATGTGTCACATGTTGGACATGTGTCACATGTGTCACATGTTGGACATGTGTCACATGTGTCACATTCTCCAACACTGAAATATCACAAAATTACATTTTTCACTGAGCCGTGAATTCAACTCCTCCCCAGTATTATTTACGATAGACTGTGAGGTATTGTACTTGAATTCAACACTAAGTTCATCCTTCACAATAATAGTAACTATTTGGTGGACAGTAGTCACAGTAGTAGTGACTAGTGGCTGGTAGTCGACAGTCACTAGTTACGTCACTCTGCTCTGGTGTTTACCGTCAGTAACCTGTAAGGGCAGAGTAGAAAACTTGTAGCAAATTATCTCATTATTAATATTGTTGGGGTTATGAAGCCCGAGGTGTGATTAAGGCTCGAACCTCGTGCGGGAAGTTGGTTAACTGGGGATAGGAGAGACATAGTGTAAAATAGCAACACCAGGGATAGACCAACAAACTGTTGTGTTAGACAACATGTAGACGGCGGTCGTCTGGGTATTTATGTTATGTCAAGCTTCTCCTTGACAGTTACACTTGACTGTATGTACGGTCAAGCTTCTCCTTGACAGTCACACTGGACTGTATGTACGGTCAAGCTTCTCCTTGACGGTCACACTGGACTGTATGTACGGTCAAGCTTCTCCTTGACAGTCACACTTGACTGTATGTACGGTCAAGCTTCTCCTTGACAGTCACACTTGACTGTATGTACGGTCAAGCTTCTCCTTGACGGTCACACTGGACTGTATGTACGGTCAAGCTTCTCCTTGACAGTCACACTTGACTGTATGTACGGTCAAGCTTCTCCTTGACAGTCACACTTGACTGTATGTACGGTCAAGCTACTCCTTGACAGTCACACTTGACTGTATGTACGGTCAAGCTTCTCCTTGACAGTCACACTGGACTGTATGTACGGTCAAGCTACTCCTTGACAGTCACACTTGACTGTATGTACGGTCAAGCTTCTCCTTGACAGTCACACTGGACTGTATGTACGGTCAAGCTACTCCTTGACAGTCACACTTGACTGTATGTACGGTCAAGCTTCTCCTTGACAGTCACACTGGACTGTATGTACGGTCAAGCTACTCCTTGACAGTCACACTGGACTGTATGTACGGTCAAGCTTCTCCTTGACGGTCACACTGGACTGTATATACGGTCAAGCTTCTCATTGACAGTCACACTTGACTGTATGTACGGTCAAGCTACTCCTTGACAGTCACACTTGACTGTATGTACGGTCAAGCTACTCCTTGACAGTCACACTTGACTGTATGTACGGTCAAGCTTCTCCTTGACAGTCACACTTGACTGTATGTACGGTCAAGCTTCTCCTTGACAGTCACACTGGACTGTATGTACGGTCAAGCTACTCCTTGACAGTCACACTGGACTGTATGTACGGTCAAGCTTCTCCTTGACAGTCACACTTGACTGTATGTACGGTCAAGCTTCTCCTTGACAGTCACACTGGACTGTATGTACGGTCAAGCTTCTCCTTGACGGTCACACTGGACTGTATATACGGTCAAGCTTCTCATTGACAGTCACACTTGACTGTATGTACGGTCAAGCTACTCCTTGACAGTCACACTTGACTGTATGTACGGTCAAGCTTCTCCTTGACGGTCACACTGGACTGTATATACGGTCAAGCTTCTCCTTGACGGTCACACTGGGCTGTATATACGGTCAAGCTTCCTGTCAGTCACACTGGACTGTATATACGGTCAAGCTTCTCCTTGACGGTCACACTGGGCTGTATATACGGTCAAGCTTCCTGTCAGTCACACTTGACTGTATGTACGGTCAAGCTTCTCCTTGACAGTCACACTGGACTGTATATAGCAACATATATAGCAACATTTGGGTAAGTTACTGTGGAAACGTTTCGCCCCACAGTGGCTTCCTCAGTCCAATATAGAGAATAACAGTGTAAGATGAGTTTGAGGTGATCAGTCCCTGAGCCTGGAGTCAGTGTGTTCAGTCCAGCAGTGTTGATAATACTGCAGTATACTGATGGACTGGCACACTGACTCTAGACTCAGGGACTGATTACCTCAAACTTGTAGTCATTTTCTCTGCACTGGACTGAAGACTGGCTGGCAGAACGCTTCCAGAATACATTCCAGATTTTGTGTATGCAGTACCAATGTCATCTGGATTATTCGTTACAAGGAGTGCTGCTGCAGGCTCGATACTCCGTTTGTTGATGGTCTGACATGTACAGTATCTGAACACCCATGATCCTGTCACCTGAACACCCATGATCTTGTCACCTGACCACCCATGATCCTGTCACTTGAACACCCATGATCCTGTCACCTGACCACCCATGATCCTGTCACCTGACCACCCATGATCCTGTCACCTGAACACCCATGATCCTGTCACCTGAACACCCATGATCCTGTCACCTGACCACCCATGATCCTGTCACCTGAACACCCATGATCCTGTCACCTGAACACCCATGATCCTGTCACCTGAACACCCATGATCCTGTCACCTGAACACCCATGATCCTGTCACCTGAACACCCATGATCCTGTCACCTGAACACCCATGATCCTGTCACCTGAACACCCATGATCCTGTCACCTGAACACCCATGATCCTGTCACCTGACCACCCATGACCCTGTCACCTGAACACTCATGATCTTGTCACCTGACCACCCATGATCCTGTCACCTGAACACCCATGATCCTGTCACCTGAACACCCATGATCCTGTCACCTGAACACCCATGATCCTGTCACCTGAACACCCATGATCCTGTCACCTGAACACCCATGATCCTGTCACCTGAACACCCATGATCCTGTCACCTGAACACCCATGACCCTGTCACCTGAACACTCATGATCTTGTCACCTGACCACCCATGATCCTGTCACCTGAACACCCATGATCCTGTCACCTGAACACCCATGATCCTGTCACCTGAACACCCGTCACCCGCTAGTCTCACCTCCTTTGACGGGTGAGTAACAATCCTTGGTGACGGTGACGTAGTGAGGGACAGGCTTCGTCACTGTCGACGTCACGCTCTCTACGTTAGTGACGTACAGTGATGACGTCAGCACCTGTAATTTAATACAGTCAGTGTACTGTAGTTTATATGTACACAAATATTGTTGTTATTGGTGGCCCAGGTGCGGAAGTAACGCAAATTCTGGTCAACTTCAAACTTGATGTGCTTGTGTGTTTTAGTATCTGAGATAATGAGAGAAATCCTCTTCTGTTTGGTTTGATTGTTTGTGTTTTTTGGTGGAAGGATAGAATTAGTTTTTAGCTCTGTTATTCACAATTTGCCATTTTAACAATCTATCACATTCACAATGTTGTGCAAGAGGTACACACGAGCCTTGTACCATGTATATTATGGAACGATTCACTGTTTAATGTGGCTGGAACAATTTACTACTAACCTAGAAAAGTGGCTGGAACAACTCGCTAAACTACTACGAAATCGTAATAACAGTTGCAAACAAATCAGGGAATGGGTGGGGTTTGAACTCATGGCAGTGAGCTTCAAAATTCACTGGGCCAGCTGCTTCTAAGATTCATCCAACTAGGTACAGTTCTATACATCATAGGGAGGTTAGCATGGGCCACCACTGTGACCACAAATACAAGTTTTTACAGAGAAATCCCACACCAGTGGTGGCCCATGCTAACCTTCCAATGATGTATAGAAATATACCTAGTTGAATGAATCTTATTTTAGCCAGCTGGTCCAGTGGTTAACGCACTGGCCTGTGAGATTTAAGACTCACTTGCCATGGGTTCAAACCCCACCCGTTCCCTGGTTTTATTAGGAATTTATTGCTCACAACTGGGAGACTATTAGAGATGTATAGAATGTAAAAATTTAGATATCCGTGGATGTGTATAAGGATGTTGTATTGTACGGATGTTCGACGGATGCGGATGTAAGAAATTGTGCGGATGTTCGACGGATGCGGATGTAAGAAATTGTGCGGATGTTCGACGGATGCGGATGTAAGAAATTGTGCGGATGTTCGACGGATGCGGATGTAAGAAATTGTGCGGATGTTCGACGGATGCGGATGTAAGAAATTGTGCGGATGTTCGACGGATGCGGATGTAAGAAATTGTGCGGATGTTCGACGGATGCGGATGTAAGAAATTGTGCGGATGTTCGACGGATGCGGATGTAAGAAATTGTGCGGATGTTCGACGGATGCGGATGTAAGAAATTGTGCGGATGTTCGACGGATGCGGATGTAAGAAATTGTGCGGATGTTCGACGGATGCGGATGTAAGAAATTGTGCGGATGTTCGACGGATGCGGATGTAAGAAATTGTGCGGATGTTCGACGGATGCGGATGTAAGAAACTGTGCGGATGTTCGACGGATGCGGATGTAAGAAACTGTGCGGATGTTCGACGGATGCGGATGTAAGAAACTGTGCGGATGTTCGACGGATGCGGATATCTGACACATCACTAGAGACTATCACAGTGAGAGATACTGTTACACTGTCACAACTCCAGGTCTTGTATTAAAGGTTTTGAAACCCGTATGTTGATCACTTACACTTGTGCAACACTTGGGAATGTTGAATGTTGCAAAAGTGTCTAAGTTACATACGCAGTTTGTTTAAATCACAATATTGTGAAATTGTTGGGCACTCGGCTCATACAGTGAGTATCTGTGGTTCGATCCCCGGTACGGATGGAAATATTGGGACGTGTTTCTTTAAGACACCTGCTGCCACTGTTCACCTAGCAGTAAGTAGGTACCTGGGTGTTAGTAGACTGGTGTGGGTGGCATCCTGGAGACAAAATTAACCTAAGTTGTGGGAAATACTCTACATAACCAGGGAGTTACAGTATGTCACAGGTGTGAGCTATGGTCTGTATAAGTTGTATCATGTACCTGTGGCAATAAAGATTATTATTATTATTATTATTATTATTATTATTATTATTATTATTATTATTATTATTATTATTATTATTATTATTATTATTATTAAGATAAACGAGTGTAGAGTGGCAGCTGGGAATTTCAATGCCTGACAAGACGTGATCCAACAGCTGCAACAATTACCTTTAAGCTGGTTAAGTTATTTAAGCTGGTTAAGTTATTTAAGCTGGTTAAGTTATTTAAGCTGGTTAAGTTATTTAAGCTGGTTAAGTTATTTAAGCTGGTTAAGTTATTTAAGCTGGTTAAGTTATTTAAGCTGGTTAAGTTATTTAAGCTGGTTAAGTTATTTAAACTGGTTAAGTTATTTAAGCTGGTTAAGTTATTTAAGCTGGTTAAGTTATTTAAGCTGGTTAAGTTATTTAAGCTGGTTAAGTTATTTAAGCTGGTTAAGTTATTTAAGCTTGTTAAGTTATTTAAGCTGGTTAAGTTATTTAAGCTGGTTAAGTTATTTAAGCTGGTTAAGTTATTTAAGCTGGTTAAGTAATTTAAGCTGGTTAAGTTATTTAAGCTGGTTAAGTTATTTAAACTGGTTAAGTTATTTAAGCTGGTTAAGTTATTTAAGCTGGTTAAGTTATTTAAGCTGGTTAAGTTATTTAAGCTGGTTAAGTTATTTAAGCTGGTTAAGTTATTTAAGCTGGTTAAGTTATTTAAGCTGGTTAAGTTATTTAAGCTGGTTAAGTTATTTAAGCTGGTTAAGTTATTTAAGCTGGTTAAGTTATTTAAGCTGGTTAAGTTATTCTGGTGCTATGTAACTCATCTTGTTTCTATAGTTTAATTAAGAATAATAATTAATAATCATTAATAATTAATAATTAATAATTAATAATTAATAATTAATAATAATTAATAATAATTAATAAGACAGTAAAGTAATTTTAGTTAAATAATTATATTAACGGTAATAATAATAGTATAATTCTGTTACTACTAATAACGATAATTATATTGAAATAATTATAGGAAATAATTACCTTGGTCTGGGTAGAGTAGACTACGTCAGTTATACGTTCAGTTTCGGTCTTGTATTCGGTCTGGGTGACGTATGAAGGCTCTACTATGGTGGTAGACACTGTCTTGTAGTCGGTCTGAGTAGAGTAGACGATGTTGGTCTCGTACTCGGTCTGGGTCTTGTACTCGGTCTGGGTCTTGTACTCGGTCTCGTAGTTGGTCTTGTATTCGGTCTGTGTGACGGAGGAGACCTGGACCAGCGTGGTGATGACGGTCTGGGTGTGTAGGTCTGTGCTGGTGACGGTGACGTAGTGTTCCTGGGTGGTTGTGACGTAGGACGGGACCAGTTCGGTCACCACACTCTCAATGATATTCGTGGGACAAACCTGTACCAGGAACAAATATGAACAAAAAATGTAAATGGAATAGCAAGAGGAACACAATGAACAAAGAACGTGTCTGGAACAGTTCATAACGAAGGTACAAATGTCTGGAACAGTTCATAACTATGGTACAAATGTCTGGAACAGTTCATAACTATGGTACAAATGTCTGGAACAGTTCATAACTATGGTACAAATGTGTGGAACACTTCATAACTATGGTACAAATGTCTGGAACAGTTCATAACTATGGTACAAATGTCTGGAACAGTTCATAACTATGGTACAAATGTCTGGAACAGTTCATAACTATGGTACAAATGTCTGGAACAGTTCATAACTATGGTACAAATGTCTGGAACAGTTCATAACTATGGTACAAATGTCTGGAACAGTTCATAATTATGGTACAAATGTCTGGAACAGTTCAGAACTAAGGTACAAATGTCTGGAACAGTTCATAACTATGGTACAAATGTCTGGAACAGTTCATAACTATGGTACAAATGTCTGGAAGAGTTCATAGCTAAGGTACAAATATCTGGAACAATTCATAACTATGGTACAAATGTCTGGAACAGTTCAAGACACACAAATGCAAAACGAAGCTTCACGACGTTTCGCTCCATCATGAACAATTCTCATATCACGATCTAAATGTCGTGACGAAGCGACAGAGAAGTCTCTTACTGCTACAACGTTACGCTCTGTGTACCACAAGACTGATTCACCAACACACTGAGCGAAACGATGCCCTAATTAAGTTTTCTTCTCCACTGACCGACTGAAACGTCGGCTATGGGTGGCCCGTGGCCTGGTAGACGACGTTCTCGTTTCACACACCGAGTGTCCGTGGTTCGATCCCCAGCCGGGTGTATACATTGGGCGTGTTTCTATACCCTGCTGTGGGTGGCATCCTGGGTGTTAGTGGACTGGTGTGGGAGGCATCCTGGGTGTTAGTGGACTAGTGTGAATGGCATCCTGGGTGTTATTGGACTGGTGTGGGTGGCATCCTGGGTGTTAGTGGACTGGTGTGGATAGCATCCTGGGTGTTAGTGGACTGGTGTGGGTGCCATCCTAGGTGTTAGTGGACTGGTGTGTGTAGCATCCTGGGTGTTAGTGGACTGGTGTGGGTGGCATCCTGAGTGTTAGTGGACTGGTGTGGGTGGCATCCTGGGTGTTAGTGGACTGGTGTGGGTGGCATCCTGGGTGTTAATGGACTGGTGTGGGTGGCATCCTGGGTGTTAGTGGACTGGTGTGGGTGGCATCCTAGGTGTTAGTGGACTGGTGTGGGTGGCATCCTGGGTGTTAGTGGACTGGTGTGGGTGGCATCCTGGGTGTTAATGGACTGGTGTGAGTGGCATCCTGGGTGTTAGTGGACTTGTGTGGGTGGCATCCTGGGTGTTAGTGGACTGGTGTGGGTGGCATCCTGGGTGCTGGTGGACTGGTTTGGGTGGCATCCTGGGTGCTGGTGGACTGGTGTGGGTGGCACCCTGGGTGTTAGTGGACTGGTGTGGGTGGCATCCTGGGTGTTAGTGGACTGGTGTGGGTGGCATCCTGGGTGTTAGTGGACTGGTGTGGGTGGCATCCTGGGTGTTGGTGGACTGGTGTGGGTGGCATCCTGGGTGTTGGTGGACTGGTGTGGGTGGCATCCTGGGTGTTAGTGGACTGGTGTGGGTGGCATCCTGGGTGTTGGTGGACTGGTGTGGGTGGCATCCTGGGTGTTAGTGGACTGGTGTGGGTGGCATCCTGGGTGTTGGTGGACTGGTGTGGGTGGCATCCTGGGTGTTAGTGGACTGGTGTGGGTGGCATCCTGGGTGTTAGTGGACTGGTGTTGGTGGCATCCTGCTTGTTAGTGGCCTGGTGTGGGTGGCATCCTGGGTGTTAGTTGACTGGTGTGGGTGGCATCCTGGGTGTTGGTGGACTGGTGTGGGTGGCATCCTGGGTGTTGGTGGACTGGTGTGGGTGGCATCCTGGGGGACAAGATTGAGGACCACAATGGAAATAAGACAGAGTCCTGGATAACGCACTGACTGACTTGGCTTATCCCGGGTGGCTAATACTCCTTACCCTGGGTTATCCTGGGTGGCTAACTCTCCCTACCCTGGGTGGCTAACTCTCCCTACCCTGGGTTATCCTGGGTTGCTAACACTCCCTACCCTGGGTTATCCTGGGTGGCTAACACTCCCTACCCTGGGTTATCCTGGGTAGCTAATACTCCCTACCCTGGGTTATCCTGGGTGGCTAACTCTCCCTACCCTGGGTTATCCTGGGTGGCTAACTCTCCCTACCCTGGGTTATCCTGGGTGGCTAATACTCCCAAGCCTTGGTTATCCTGGGTGGCTAACTGTCCCTATCCTGGGTTATCAGGGGTGGCTAACTCTCCCTACCCTGGGTTATCCTGGCTAGCTAATACTCCCTACCCTGGGTTACCTGGGTGGCTAATACTCCCTACCCTGGGTTATCCTGGGTGGCTAACTCTCCCTACCCTGGGTTATCCTGGGTAGCTAATACTCCCTACTCTGGGTTATCCTGGGTGGATAACTCTCCCTACCCTGGGTTATCCTGGGTAGCTAACACTCCCTACCCTGGGTTATCCTGGGTGGCTAACACTCTCTACCCTGGGTTATCCTGGGTGGCTAACACTCCCTACCCGGGGTTATCCTGGGTGACTAACTCTCCCTTCCCTGGGTTATCTTGGGTAGCTAACACTCCCTACCCTGGGTTATCCTGAGTGGCTTACTCTCTCTTCCCTGGGTTATCCTGGGTGGCTAACTCTCCCTACCCTGGGTTATCCTGGGTAGCTAATACTCCCTACCCTGGGTTATCCTATGTGGCAAACTCTCCCTACCCTGGGTTATCCTGGGTAGCTAATACTCCCTACCCTAGGTCATCCTGGGTGAATAACACTCCCTTCCCTGGGTTATCCTGGGTAGCTAACACTCCCTACCCTGGGTTATCCTGGGTAGCTAACTCTCCCTACCCTGGGTAGCTAACACTCCCTACCCTGGGTTATCCTGGGTGGCTAACTCTCCCTACCCTGGGTTATCCTGGGAAGCTAATACTCCCTACCCTGGGTTATCCTGGGTGGCTAACTCTCCCTACCCTGGGTTATCCTGGGTGGCTAACTCTCCCTACCCTGGGTTATGCTGGGTGGCTAACACTCCCTACCCTGGGTTATCCTGGGTGGCTAACACTCCCTACCCTGGGCTATCCTGGGTGGCTAACTGTCCCTACCCTGGGTTATCCTGGGTGGCTAACTCTCCCTACCCTGGGTTATCCTGAGTGGCTAACTCTCCCTACCCTGGGTTATCCTGGATGGCTAACTCTCCCTACCCTGGGTTATCCTGGGTGGCTAACACTCCCTACCCTGGGTTATCTTGGGTGGTTAACACTCCCTACCCTGGGTTATGCTGGGTGGTTAACACTCCCTACCCTGGATTATCCTGGGTGGTTAACACTACCTATCCTGGGTTATCCTGGGTGGTTAACACTCCCTACCCTGGGTTATCCTGGGTGGCTAACACTCCCTACCCTGGGTTATCCTGGGTGGTTAACACTCCCCACCCTGGGTTATCCTGGGTGGCTAACACTCACTACCCTGGGTTATCCTGGGTGGCTAACACTCCCTACCCTGGGTTATCCTGGGTGGTTAACACTCCCTACCCTGGGTTATCCTGGGTGGTTAACACTCCCTACCCTGGGTTATCCTGGGTGGCTAACACTCCCTGCCCTGGGTTATCCTGGGTGGTTAACACTCCCTACCCTGGGTTATCCTGGGTGGCTAACACTCCCTACTCTGGGTTATCCTGGGTGGTTAACACTCCCCACCCTGGGTTATCCTGGGTGGCTAACACTCACTACCCTGGGTTATCCTGGGTGGCTAACACTCCCTACCCTGGGTTATCCTGGGTGGTTAACACTCCCTACCCTGGGTTATCCTGGGTGGTAAACACTCCCTACCCTGGGTTATCCTGGGTGGCTAACACTCCCTACCCTGGGTTATCCTGGGTGGTTAACACTCCCTACCCTGGGTTATCCTGGGTGGCTAACACTCCCTACCTTGGGTTATCCTGGGTGGTTAACACTCCCTACCCTGGGTTATCCTGGGTGGTTAACACTCCCTACCCTGGGTTATCCTGGGTGGCTAACACTCCTTACCCTGGGTTATCCTGGGTGGTTAACACTCCCTACCTTGGGTTATCCTGGGTGGTTAACACTCCCTACCCTGGGTTATCCTGGGTGGTTAACACTCCCTACCCTGGGTTATCCTGGTTGGCTAACACACCCTACCCTGGGTTATACTGGGTGGTTAACACTCCCTACCCTGGGTTATCCTGGGTGGCTAACACTCCCTACCCTGGGTTATCCTGGGTGGTTAACACTCCCTACCCTGGGTTATCCTGGGTGGCTAACACTCTCTACCCTGGGTTATCCTGGGTGGTTAACACTCCCTACCCTGGGTTATCCTGGGTTGTTAACACTCCCTACCCTGGGTAATCCTGGGTGGCTAACACTCCCTACCCTGGGTTATCCTGGGTGGTTAACACTCATTACCCTGGGTTATCCTGGGTGGTTAACACTCCCTAAACTGGGTTATCCTGGGTGGCTAACTCTCCCTACCCTGGGTTATCCTGGGTGGTTAACACTCCCTACCCTTGGTTATCCTGGGTGGTTAACACTCCCTACCCTGGGTTATCCTGGGTGGCTAACACTCCCTACCCTGGGTTATCCTGGGTGGTTAACACTCCCTACCCTGGGTTATCCTGGGTGGTTAACACTCCCTACCCTGGGTTATCCTGGGTGGTTAACACTCCCTACCCTGGGTTATCCTGGGTGCTTAACACTCCCTACCCTGGGTTATCCTGGGTGGTTAACACTCTCTACCCTGGGTTATCCTGGGTGGTTAACACTCCCTACCCTGGGTTATCCTGGGTGGCTAACACTCCCTACCCTGGGTTATCCTGGGTGGTTAACACTCTCTACCTTGGGTTATCCTGGGTGGTTAACACTCTTTTCCCTGGGTTATCCTGGGTGATTAACACTCCCTACCCTGGGTTATCCTGGGTGGCTAACACTCCCTACCCTGGTAGTAGTAGTAGTATCAGTAATAGTAGTAGCAGCAGTGATAGTAATAATAGTAGTAGTAATAGTAGCAGTAGTAGTAGTAATAGCAATAGTAGCAATAACAGTGGCAATAGTAGTAATAGCAATAGTAATGGTAGCAGTAATAATAGTAGTAGTAATAGCAATGATAGTGGTAGCAGCAGTAGTAGTAGTAGTAATAGTAGTAGCAGTAATAATAGTAGTAGTAATAGCAATGATAGTGGTAGCAGCAGTAGTAGTAGTAGTAATAGTAGTAGCAGTAATAATAGTAGTAGTAATAGCAATGATAGTGGTAGCAGCAGTAGTAGTAGTAGTAATAGTAGTAGCAGTAATAATAGTAGTAGTAATAGTAGTAGCAGTAATAATAGTAGTAGTAATAGTAGTAGCAGTAATAATAGTAGTAGTAATAGTAGTAGCAGTAATAATAGTAGTAGTAATAGTAGTAGCAGTAATAACAGGAGTAGTAATAGTAGTAGCAGTAATAACAGGAGTAGTAATAGTAGTAGCAGTAATAACAGGAGTAGTAATAGTAGTAGCAGTAATAACAGGAGTAGTAATAGTAGTAGCAGTAATAATAGGAGTAGATTCTGACCAAGCACATGTTGACTAGATAATACTTGGATCATCTAGGATCATCCAGGATCATCTAGGATCATCCAGGATCATCTAGGATCATCCAGGATCATCTAGGATCATCCAGGATCATCTAGGATCATCCAGGATCATCTAGGATCATCCAGGATCATCTAGGATCAACATGAACTAACACCCTTCACTGGTATTCCCACAACACCGACTCACACCTCAACAACACCAAGATGACTCTGTAAGCTCACCTTTGTTTCTTCTTGCCAAGGTTCCTCAGGAAAGGTGAGTACAGATTTCTTCTGCTGCTGCTGCTGTTGGTCCACTGGCACCTTTTGAACACCGTAGCCTTGGACTACAGCGCTCACACCCACCAAGAAAATGAGACTGTACCTGAACACGTACAAAGAACAGTTCCAGTAGTAACTGCAGTAAACGGGGATACCATTCTTGGTACTAAATGGTACCATTAGTTCTCTCCCCAGATGTTTGACTTAAGTTAAATGGTCTTAATGGGTACTTACACAGCAGGTAACGTACAAAGGTACTTACACAGCAGGTAACGTACAACGGCACTTACACAGCAGGTAACGTACAAAGGTACTTACACAGCAGGTAACGTACAACGGCACTTACACAGCAGGTAACGTACAACGGCACTTACACAGCAGGTAACGTACAACGGTACTTACACAGCAGGTAACGTACAACGGCACTTACACAGCAGGTAACGTACAACGGTACTTACACAGCAGGTAACGTACAACGGCACTTACACAGCAGGTAACGTACAACGGCACTTACACAGCAGGTAACGTACAACGGCACTTACACAGCAGGTAACGTACAACGGCACTTACACAGCAGGTAACGTACAACGGTACTTACACAGCAGGTAACGTACAACGGCACTTACACAGCAGGTAACGTACAACGGTACTTACACAGCAGGTAACGTACAACGGCACTTACACAGCAGGTAACGTACAACGGCACTTACACAGCAGGTAACGTACAACGGCACTTACACAGCAGGTAACGTACAACGGCACTTACACAGCAGGTAACGTACAACGGCACTTACACAGCAGGTAACGTACAACGGCACTTACACAGCAGGTAACGTACAACGGCACTTACACAGCAGGTAACGTACAACGGCACTTACACAGCAGGTAACGTACAACGGCACTTACACAGCAGGTAACGTACAAAGGTATTTACACAGCAGGTAACGTACAAAGGTACTTACACAGCAGGTAACGTACAACGGTACTTACACAGCAGGTAACGTACAAAGGTACTTACACAGCAGGTAACGTACAAAGGTACTTACACAGCAGGTAACGTACAAAGGTACTTACACAGCAGGTAACGTACAAAGGTATTTACACAGCAGGTAACGTACAAAGGTACTTACACAGCAGGTAACGTACAACGGCACTTACACAGCAGGTAACGTACAAAGGTACTTACACAGCAGGTAACGTACAACGGCACTTACACAGCAGGTAACGTACAAAGGTATTTGCACAGCAGGTAACGTACAAAGGTACTTACACAGCAGGTAACGTACAACGGTACTTACACAGCAGGTAACGTACAAAGGTATTTACACAGCAGGTAACGTACAACGGTACTTACACAGCAGGTAACGTACAACGGTACTTACACAGCAGGTAACGTACAAAGGTATTTACACAGCAGGTAACGTACAAAGGTCCTTACACAGCAGGTAACGTACAGAGGTACTTACACAGCAGGTAACGTACAAAGGTCTAATTAAGGAAATAAACAAATATACTTACACGGCAAGTAACATACAAAGGTACTTACACGGCAAGTAACATACAAAGGTACTTACACGGCAAGTAACATACAAATGTACATACACAGCAGGTAACATACAAAGGTACATACACAGCAAGTAACATACAAAGGTACATACACAGCAAGTAACATACAAAGGTACATACACAACATACAAAGGTACATACACAACATACAAAGGTACATACACAACATACAAAGGTACATGCACAACATACAAAGGTACATACACAACATACAAAGGTACATACACAACATACAAAGGTACATACACAACATAGAAAGGTACATACACAACATACAAAGGTACATACACAACATACAAAGGTACATACACATCATACAAAGGTACATACACAACATACAAAGGTACATACACAACATACAAAGGTACATACACATCATACAAAGGTACATACACAGCAAGTAACATACAAAGGTACATACACAACATACAAAGGTACATACACAACATACAAAGGTACATACACAGCAAGTAACATACAAAGGTACATACACAACATACAAAGGTACATACACAGCAAGTAACATACAAAGGTACATACACAGCAAGTAACATACAAAGGTACATACACAACATACAAAGGTACATACACAACATACAAAGGTACATACACAGCAAGTAACATACAAAGGTACATACACAACATACAAAGGTACATACACAACATACAAAGGTACATACACAACATACAAAGGTACATACACAACATACAAAGGTACATACACAACATACAAAGGTACATACACAACATACAAAGGTACATACACAACATACAAAGGTACATACACAACATACAAAGGTACATACACAACATACAAAGGTACATACACAACATACAAAGGTACATACACAACATACAAAGGTACATACACAACATACAAAGGTACATACACAACATACAAAGGTACATACACAACATACAAAGGTACATACACAACATACAAAGGTACATACACATCACGCAACATTCATAAAAAAATTCCCACAATATATATTCAAGTTTATATAAGTATTAGGCTGTGACATAGGCCTGTTAGGCCGTACAGTCATGATGTTCGGACCTAACTCACTACACAAACCATAATTAATATCTAATGATAATCATTATCAGAACGACTCTCGTAAATGATCCTGTTAGATCAGCATGTTCTCAGTCTCCATAAATCATTCATTATTATTATCCTACTTTATTTCTAAGATTAAATTACGTTTAAAATGCCTCTAAATTACTTATATAAATCTAAAATATATTTAAAATGTGTATGAATATCTAGTATATTATCTAAATTATTTTCTGACGTTCATCAAAGATAATTATCTTTAAAAAGACATTGGTAATATTTTTAATCTCGAAATAGTTAGATTCTAATCTACTCACTTGATCATGATGATGTAAGTAATAGTCGTAGTGATAGTAGTAGCAGGAGTAGTAGTGATAGTAGTAGCAGGAGTAGTAGTGATAGTAGTAGCAGGAGTAGTAGTGATAGTAGTAGCAGGAGTAGTAGTGATAGTAGTAGCAGGAGTAGTAGTGATAGTAGTAGCAGGAGTAGTAGTGATAGTAGTAGCAGGAGTAGTAGTGATAGTAGTAGCAGGAGTAGTAGTGATAGTAGTAGCAGGAGTAGTAGTGATAGTAGTAGCAGGAGTAGTAGTGATAGTAGTAGCAGGAGTAGTAGTGATAGTAGTAGCAGGAGTAGTAGTGATAGTAGTAGCAGGAGTAGTAGTGATAGTAGTAGCAGGAGTAGTAGTGATAGTAGTAGCAGGAGTAGTAGTGATAGTAGTAGCAGTAGTAGTATTAGTAAAAACAGCAGCAGTAGTTGATCACAGGTATTCACTGCAGGAGTGTTGTGGACGGCTGCTCGCTCTTCAGTGAGTCTCTGGTCATGATGCTCGCCTTATATACCTACTGACGACCACTGTCTCGTGGTAGGTGGTGGGGAACCCCAGCCCCCACACTACCACTGATGACCACTGTCTTCTGGTAGGTGGTGGGGAACCCCAGCCTTCACACTACCACTGTAGACCACTGTCTTCTGGTAGGTGGTGGGGAACCCCAGCCCTCACACTACCACTGATGACCACTGTCTTCTGGTAGGTGGTGGGGAACCCAAGCCTTCACACTACCACTGTAGACCACTGTCTCGTGGTAGGTTGTGGGGAACCCCAGCCCCCACACTACCACTGATGACCACTGTCTTCTGGTAGGTGGTGGGGAACCCCAGCCCCCACACTACCACTGTAGACCACTGTCTTCTGGTAGGTGGTGGGGAACCCCAGCCCTCACACTACCACTTTAGACCACTTCTCCTGGTAGGTGGTGGGGAACCTCCCCTCACACTACCACTGTAGACCACTGTCTCCTGGTAAGTGGTGGGGAACCCCCCGTCACACTACCACTGAAGACCACTGTCCTGGTAAGTGGTGTGTAACCCAAGCCCTCACACTACCACTGTAGACCACTGTCCTGGTAAGTGGTGGGTAACCCCAGCCCTCACACTACCACTGTAGACCACACACACACACACACACACACACACACACACACACACACACACACACACGTGGCGAGGTGTCAGAGTGGGCACCTGTGACCAGCGGGGTCCCGCAGGGGTCAGTCCTAGGACCAGTGCTGTTTCTGGTATTTGTGAACGACATGACGGAAGGAATAGACTCTGAGGTGTCCCTGTTTGCAGATGACGTGAAGTTGATGAGAAGAATACACTCGATCGAAGACCAGGCAGAACTACAAAGGGATCTGGACAGGCTGCAGAACTGGTCCAGCAATTGGCTCCTGGAGTTCAATCCCACCAAGTGCAAAGTCATGAAGATTGGGGAAGGGCAAAGAAGGCCGCAGACGGAGTACAGTCTAGGGGGTCAGAGACTACAAACCTCACTCAAGGAAAAAGATCTTGGGGTGAGTATAACACCAGGCACATCTCCTGAAGCGCACATCAACCAAATAACTGCTGCAGCATATGGGCGCCTAGCAAACCTCAGAACAGCATTCCGACATCTTAATAAGGAATCGTTCAGGACCCTGTACACCGTATACGTTAGGCCCATATTGGAGTATGCGGCACCAGTTTGGAACCCACACCTAGCCAAGCACGTAAAGAAACTAGAGAAAGTGCAAAGGTTTGCAACAAGACTAGTCCCAGAGCTAAGAGGTATGTCCTACGAGGAGAGGTTAAGGGAAATCAACCTGACGACACTGGAGGACAGGAGAGATAGGGGGGACATGATGACAACATACAAAATACTGAGAGGAATTGACAAGGTGGACAAAGACAGGATGTTCCAGAGATTGGACACAGTAACAAGGGGACACAGTTGGAAGCTAAAGACACAGATGAATCACAGGGATGTTAGGAAGTATTTCTTCAGCCACAGAGTAGTCAGTAAGTGGAATAGTTTGGGAAGCGATGTAGTGGAGGCAGGATCCATACATAGCTTTAAGCAGAGGTATGATAAAGCTCACGGCTCAGGGAGAGTGACCTAGTAGCGATCAGTGAAGAGGCGGGGCCAGGAGCTCGGACTCGACCCCCGCAACCTCAACTAGGTGAGTACAACTAGGTGAGTACACACGCACACACACACACACATACACTCACACTCACACACACACACACACACACACACACACACACACACACACACACACACACACACACACACACACACACACACACACACACGCCAGGAGCTAGGACTCGACCCCTGCAACCACAAATAGGTGAGTACACACAAGAGATTAGTGCAAAAACTGGAGGACCAAGCAAGGATAACAGGGAAGGCACTACAATGGATCAGGGAATACTTGTCAGGAAGACAGCAGCGAGTCATGGTACGTGGGGAGGTGTCAGAGTGGGCACCTGTGACCAGCGGGGTCCCGCAGGGGTCAGTCCTAGGACCAGTGCTGTTTCTGCTATTTGTGAACGACATGACGAAAGGAATAGACTCCGAAGTGTCCTTGTTTGCAGATGACGTGAAGTTGAGGAGAAGAATTCATTCGATCGAAGACCAGGCAGAACTACAAAGGGATCTGGACAGGCTGCAGACCTGGTCCAGCAATTGGCTCATGGAGTTCAACCCCACCAAGTGCAAAGTCATGAAGATTGGTTGGGACTCGCAGGAATCAGGGATCAGATGACAATGGTACTGGTAGGGAGGAATGGATGGAGGAACAGTGGAAAAGGATAGAGCAAGAATGGGAGAGAAAATTAGGAGAGCTTTCTGAAAAAATGGAGAAAGAGCTCTCTGTGAAATGGGAAAAGAGGTTGGAGAAGGAGACGAGGAATTGGGAGGCACAAGTCGAAACTGCAATAGCCAGGGTAAAGGTTCTAGAATTTGAGGTAAACAGGCTGAAGCAAGTCTCAGGGGTAGTAACCAGAGAAGACATACCATACGAAGCTGAGAGGCTGAACAGGAAGGAAGGAGATTTGAATTATGCTAAGGTCATATCAGCCTGCAAAGAAGGGCCAGGGAGTGAAAGGGAAGAGCAGATGGGTGCAGATGGAGAGGGAGATAGGTCGAATGCTGAGGCACAACCATGCTACCAAGAGCCACTGGAAAAATCAAGGGAGAAAATGACCACATACAGACAGGAACCAGAGTCACAGAGGGAGAGGCAATGGGAGGAGGAAAGGTCAAAATCAGTGATTATCCATGGGCTTCGGGAGAGAGAGGAAAGGACACACTGAAAGACGACA
>NW_027196590.1:12500-25000 GCF_038502225.1 Cherax quadricarinatus | reverse complement strand
GTGTTGCAACACGCAACACTCTGGTGTTGCAACACGCAACACTCTGGTGTTGCAACACGCAACACTAGGTTTTCACTTCAGGAAAACTTAGTCACTGTAACAATTGTCCCAGAAGTGTCCTAGTGTCCCCCGGGTACCTGAGCCCAGGTACCTGAGCCGGGGTACCTGAGCCCAGGTACCTGAGCCGGGGTATCTGAGCCGGGGTATCTGAGCCGGGGTATCTGAGCCGGGGTATCTGAGCCGGGGTATCTGAGCCGGGGTACCTGAGCCCAGGCACCTGAGCCGGGGTATCTGAGCCGGGGTATCTGAGCCGGGGTACCTGAGCCCAGGTACCTGAGCCGGGGTATCTGAGCCGGGGTACCTGAGTCGGAGTACCTGGGCCAGGGTACCTGGGCCAGGGTACCTGGGCCCAGGTACCTGAGCCCAGGTACCTGAGCCCAGGTACCTGAGCCGGGGTATCTGAGCCGGGGTACCTGAGCCCAGGTACCTGAGCCGGGGTATCTGAGCTGGGGTATCTGAGCCGGGGTATTTGAGCCGGGGTACCTGAGTCGGAGTACCTGGGCCAGGGTACCTGAGCCGGGGTACCTGAGCCAGGGTATCTGTGCCGGGATAACTGAGCCGGGGCACCTGATCCGGGATACCTGATCCGGGATACATATATGGTATGTAATAATAGGAACCAGGAAACACAAGATTCAGAACAACTAATCAAGAGCTTGCAACATTGCAAGCTGCTGTGTGTGTTGCAATACGACAGACCAAGAGCTGCCGATCAACTCTGTCGTTGTTTTGCATGTGTTACTATGTATAATTTGTCTAACTGTAATTATGTACCTCTACATAATACCGCCCATAGCAGCGTCTGACACCCAGGTACCTAATTACTGCAAGGTCACCGTGGACAACAGGTGTACGGAGGAATGTCCGTCGTCTCCTCCCGTCCAGGAATGAACCCGGGTCCTTGAGTTGTCAACTCTCTGGGAATTTCCCTCATAAGCCCAGTCATATTCTCAGTATGTTGTCCCTTATACCTGATAGCGGTTACTGTTCCTTATACCTGGTGTCAGTTATTGTTCCTTATACCTGATTCTAGTTACTGTTCCTTATACCTGATGTCAGTTACTGTTCCTTATACCTGATTCTAGTTACTGTTCCTTATACCTGATGTCAGTTACTGTTCCTTATACCTGGTGTCAGTTACTGTTCCTTATACCTGATTCTAGTTACTGTTCCTTATACCTGATGTCAGTTACTGTTCCTTATACCTTGTGTCAGTTACTGTTCCTTATACCTGATGTCAGTTACTGTTCCTTATACCTTGTGTCAGTTACTGTTCCTTATACCTGATTCTAGTTACTGTTCCTTATACCTGATGCCACTAGCTGTTCCTTATAACTGGTGTCAGTTACTGTTCCTTATACCTGATTCTAGTTACTGTTCCTTATACCTGATGGAAGTTACTGTTCCTTATAACTGGTGTTAGATACTGTTCCTTATACATGGTGTCAGATACTGTTCCTTATAACTTGTGTCAGTTACTGTTCCTTATACCTGGTGTCAGTTACTGTTCCTTATACCTGATGTCGGTTACTGTTACTTATACCTGATGTCAGTTACTGATCCTTATACCTGGTGTCAGATACTGTTCCTTATACCTGATGTCAGTTACTGTTCCTTATACCTGATGTCAGTTACGGTTCCTTATACCTGATGTCGGTTACTGTTACTTATACCTGATGTCAGTTACTGATCCTTATACCTGGTGTCAGATACTGTTCCTTATACCTTGTGTCAGTTACTGTTCCTTATACCTGGTGTCAGTTACTGTTCCTTATACCTGATGTCGGTTACTGTTACTTATACCTGATGTCAGTTACTGATCCTTATACCTGGTGTCAGATACTGTTCCTTATACCTGATGTCAGTTACTGTTCCTTATACCTGATGTCAGTTACAGTTCCTTATACCTGATGTCGGTTACTGTTACTTATACCTGATGTCAGTTACTGTTCCTTATACCTGATGTCAGTTACGGTTCCTTGTACTTGGAAACAGTTTTCCATATACTTGTAGTTACTGTTCCTTATACTTGTAGATAGTTACTGTTCCTTATACTTGTAGTTACTGTTCCTTATACTTGTAGATACTGTTCCTTATACTTGTAGATACTGTTCCTTATACTTGTAGATACTGTACCTTATACTTGTAGATACTGTTCCTTATACTTGTAGATACTGTACCTTATACTTGTAGATACTGTACCTTATACTTGTAGATACTGTACCTTATACTTGTAGATACTGTACCTTATACTTGTAGATACTGTTCCTTATACTTGTAGATACTGTTCCTTATACTTGTAGATACTGTTCCTTATACTTGTAGATACTGTACCTTATACTTGTAGATACTGTTCCTTACACTTGTAGATACTGAACATTATACTTGTAGATACTGTTCCTTATACTTGTAGATACTGTACATTGTGCTTGTAGATACTGTACCTTATACTTGTAGATACTGTACCTTATACTTGTAGATACTGTACCTTATACTTGTAGATACTGTACCTTATACTTGTAGATACTGTACCTTATACTTGTAGATACTGAACCTTATACTTGTAGATACTGTACCTTATACTTGTAGATACTGTTCCTTATACTTGTAGATACTGTACCTTATACTTGTAGATACTGAACCTTATACTTGTAGATACTGTACCTTATACTTGTAGATACTGTTCCTTATACTTGTAGATACTGTTCCTTATACTTGTAGATACTGTTCCTTATACTTGTAGATACTGTACCTTATACTTGTAGATACTGTTCCTTACACTTGTAGATACTGAACCTTATACTTGTAGATACTGTTCCTTATACTTGTAGATAGTTCCTTATCCTTGTAGATACTGTTTCTTATACTTGTAGATACTGTACCTTATACTTGTAGATACTGTACCTTATACTTGTACTGTACCTTATACTTGTAGATACTGTTCCTTACACTTGTAGATACTGAACCTTATACTTGTAGATACTGTTCCTTATACTTGTAGATACTGTTCCTTATACTTGTAGATACTGTACCTTATACTTGTAGATACTGAACCTTATACTTGTAGATACTGTACCTTATACTTGTAGATACTGTTCCTTATACTTGTAGATACTGTTCCTTATACTTGTAGATACTGTTCCTTATACTTGTAGATACTGTTCCTTATACATGTAGATAGTTACTGTTCCTTATACTTGTAGATAGTTACTGTTCCTTATACTTGTAGATAGTTCCTTATACTTGTAGATACTCTACTTTATACTTGTAGATACTGTACCTTATACTTGTAGATACTGTACCTTATACTTGTAGATACTGTTCCTTATACTTGTAGATACTGTACCTTATACTTGTAGATACTGTTCTTTATACTTGTAGATACTGTACCTTATACTTGTAGATACTGTTCCTTATACTTGTAGATACTGTTCCTTATACTTGTAGATACTGAACCTTATACTTGTAGATACTTGTAGATGCTTGTCTAGTGTTGCTTGTCTAGTGTTGCTTGTCTAGTGTTGCTTGTCTAGTGTTGCTTGTCTAGTGTTGCTTGTCTAGTGTTGCTTGTCTAGTGTTGCTTGTCTAGCGTTGCTTGTCTAGTGTTGCTTGTCTAGCGTTGCTTGTCTAGTGTTGCTTGTCTAGTGTTGCTTGTCTAGTGTTGCTTGTCTAGTGTTGCTTGTCTAGTGTTGCTTGTCTAGTGTTGCTTGTCTAGTGTTGCTTGTCTAGTGTTGCTTGTCTAGTGTTGCTTGTCTAGTGTTGCTTGTCTAGCGTTGCTTGTCTAGTGTTGCTTGTCTAGTGTTGCTTGTCTAGTGTTGCTTGTCTAGCGTTGCTTGTCTAGTGTTGCTTGTCTAGTGTTGCTTGTCTAGCGTTGCTTGTCTAGTGTTGCTTGTCTAGTGTTGCTTGTCTAGCTTGTCTAGTGTTGTCTTGTTGCTTGTCTAGTGTGTTGCTTGTCTAGTGTTGCTTGTCTAGTGTTGCTTGTCTAGTGTTGCTTGTCTAGTGTTGCTTGTCTAGTGTTGCTTGTCTACTGTTACTTGTCTAGTGTTGCTTGTCTAGTGTTGCTTGTCTAGTGATACTTGTCTAGCGTTGCTTGTCTAGTGTTACTTGTCTAGTGTTGCTTGTCTAGCGTTGCTTGTCTAGCGTTGCTTGTCTAGCGTTGCTTGTCTAGCGTTGCTTGTCTTGTGTTGCTTGTCTAGTGTTGCTTGTCTAGTGCTGCTTGTCTAGTGTTACTTGTCTAGTGTTGCTTGTCTAGTGTTGCTTGTCTAGTGTTGCTTGTCTAGTGTTGCTTGTCTAGTGTTGCTTGTCTAGTGTTGCTTGTCTAGTGTTGCTTGTCTAGCGTTGCTTGTCTAATGTTGCTTGTCTAGTGTTGCTTGTCTAGTGTTGCTTGTCTAGCGTTGCTTGTCTAGTGTTGCTTGTCTAGTGTTGCTTGTCTAGCGTTGCTTGTCTAGTGTTGCTTGTCTAGTGTTGCTTGTCTAGTGTTGCTTGTCTAGTGTTGCTTGTCTAGTGTTGCTTGTCTAGTGTTGCTTGTCTAGTGTTGCTTGTCTAGTGTTGCTAGTGTTACTAGTGTTGCTTGTCTAGTGTTGCGTTAGTGTTGCTTGTCTAGTGTTAATTGTCTAGTGTCTAGTGTTGCTTGTCTAGTGTTGCTTGTCTAGTGTTGCTTGTCTAGTGTTGCTTGTCTAGTGTTGCTTGTCTAGTGTTGCTTGTCTAGTGTTGCTTGTCTAGCGTTGCTTGTCTAGTGTTGCTTGTCTAGTGTTGCTTGTCTAGCGTTGTTTGTCTAGTGTTGCTTGTCTAGTGTTGCTTGTCTAGTGTTGCTTGTCTAGTGTTGCTTGTCTAGTGTTGCTTGTCTAGTGTTGCTTGTCTAGTGTTGCTTGTCTAGTGTTGCTTATCTAGCGTTGCTTGTCTAGTGTTGCTTGTCTAGTGTTGCTTGTCTAGTGTTGCTTGTCTAGTGTTGCTTGTCTAGTGTTGCTTGTCTAGTGTTGCTTGTCTAGTGTTGCTTGTCTAGCGTTGCTTGTCTAGTGTTGCTTGTCTAGTGTTGCTTCTCTAGTGTTGCTTGTCTAGTGTTGCTTGTCTAGTGTTGCTTGTCTAGTGTTGCTTGTCTAGCGTTGCTTGTCTAGTGTTGCTTGTCTAGTGTTGCTTGTCTAGTGTTGCTTGTCTAGTGTTGCTTGTCTAGTGTTGCTTGTCTAGTGTTGCTTGTCTAGTGTTGCTTGCAGTCCTAACAAAGATCATGTTAGCTATGCTGGGTTTGTAGCGCACTCGCCTCACACACTGTGGTCCGGGGTTCGATCCCTAGTACTGGTGGAAACACTAGGGCGAGTTTCCATAAGACACCTGATGTTCCTTTTTACCTAGCAGTAAGTAGGTACCTGGGTGTTGGTCACCTGCTGCTGTTCACCTAGCAGTAAGTAGGTACCTGGGTGTTAGTGGACTGGTGTGGGTGGCATACTGGGTGTTAGTGGACTGGTGTGGGTCACATCCTGGGTGTTAGTGGACTGGTGTGGGTGGCATCCTGGGTGTTAGTGGACTGGTGTGGGTGGCATCCTGGGTGTTAATGGACTGGTGTGGGTGGCATCCTGGGTGTTAGTGGACTGGTGTGGGTGGCATCCTGGGTGTTAGTGGACTGGTGTGGGTCACATCCTGGGTGTTACTGGACTGGTGTGGGTCGCATCCTACGTGTTAGTGGACTGGTGTGGGTCACATCCTGGCTGTTAGTGGACTGGTGTGGGTCACATCCTGGGTGTTAGTGGACTGATGTGGGTCACATCCTGGGTGTTAGTGGACTGGTGTAGGTTACATCCTGGGTGTTAGTAGACTGGTGAGGGTCACATCCTGGGTGTTAGTGGACTAGTGTGGGTCACATCCTGGGTGTTAGTGGACTGGTGTGGGTCACATCCTGGGTGTTAGTGGACTGGCGTGAGTCACATCCTGTGTGTTAGTGGACTGGTGTGGGTCACATTCTGGGTGTTAGTGGACTGGTGTGGGTCACATCCTGGGTGTTAGTGGACTGGTGTGGGTCACATCCTGGGAGTTAGTGGACTGGTGTAGGTCACATCCTAGGTGTTAGTTGACTTGTCTGGGTCACATCCTTTGTGTTAGTGGACTGGTGTGGGTCACATCCTGGGTGTTAGTGGACTGGTGTGGGTCATCCTGGGTGTTAGTGGACTGGTGTGGGTCACATCTTGGGTGTTAGTGGACTGGCGTGGGTCACATTCTGGGTGTTAGTGGATTAGTGTGGGTCACATCCTGGGTGTTAGTGGACTGGTGTGGGTCACATCCTGGGTGTTACTGGACTGGTGTGGGTCACATCCTGGGTGTTAGTGGACTGGTGTAGGTCACATCCTGGGTGTTAGTGGACTGGTGAGGGTCACATCCTGGGTGTTAGTGGACTGGTGTGGGCCACATCTTGGGTGTTAGTGGACTGGTGTGGGTCACATCTTGGGTGTTAGTGGACTGGTGTGGGTCACATCTTGGGTGTTAGTGGACTGGTGTGGGTCACATCTTGGGTGTTAGTGGACTGGTGTGGGTCACATCTTGGGTGTTAGTGGACTGGTGTGGGTCACATCTTGGGTGTTAGTGGACTGGTGTGGGTCACATCCTGGGTGTTAGTGGACTGGTGTGGGTCGCATCCTGGGTGTTAGTGGACTGGTGTGGGTCACATCCTTTGTGTTAGTGGACTGGTGTGGGTCGCATCCTGGGTGTTAGTGGACTGGTGTGGGTCACATCCTGGGTGTTAGTGGACTGGTGTGGGTCACATCCTGGGTGTTAGTGGACTGGTGTGGGTCACATCTTGGGTGTTAGTGGACTGGTGTGGGTGGCATCCTGGGTGTTAGTGGACTGGTGTGGGTCGCATCCTGGGTGTTAGTGGACTGGTGTGGGTCACATCCTGGGTGTTAGTGGACTGGTGTGGGTGGCATCCTGGGTGTTAGTGGACTGGTGTGGGTCACATCCTGGGTGTTAGTGGACTGGTGTGGGTTACATCCTGGGTGTTAGTGGACTGGTGTGGGTCACATCCTGGGTGTTAGTGGACTGGTGTGGGTCACATCCTGGGTGTTAGTGGACTGGTGTGGGTCACATCCTGGGACAAAACTGACCTAATTTGCGGGAAATGCTCAGCATAACAAGGGACTTTCTATATTGTAGTATGTCACTGATGTCAGCTATGGTCTGTATACCTTGTACATGTACTTGTATACCTTGTACATGTACTTGTATACCTTGTACATGTACTTGTATACCTTGTACATGTACTTGTATACCTTGTACATGTACTTGTATACCTTGTACATGTACTTGTATACCTTGTACATGTACTTGTATACCTTGTACATGTACTTGTATACCTTGTACATGTACTTGTATACCTTGTACATGTACTTGTATACCTTGTACATGTACTTGTATACCTTGTACATGCACTTGTATACCTTGTACATGTACTTGTATACCTTGTACATGTACTTGTATACCTTGTACATGTACTTGTATACCTTGTACATGTATATTGTATGCCTTGTACATGTACTTGTATACCTTGTACATGTACTTGTATACCTTGTACATGTACTTGTATACCTTGTACATGTACTTGTATACCTTGTACATGTACTTGTATACCTTGTACATGCACTTGTATACCTTGTACATGTACTTGTATACCTTTTACATGTACTTGTATACCTTGTACATGTACTTGTATACCTTGTACATGTACTTGTATACCTTGTACATGTACTTGTATACCTTGTACATGTACTTGTATACCTTGTACATGTACTTGTATACCTTGTACATGTACTTGTATACCTTGTACATGTACTTGTATACCTTGTACATGTACTTGTATACCTTGTACATGTACTTGTATACCTTGTACATGTACTTGTATACCTTGTACATGTACTTGTATACCTTTTACATGTACTTGTATACCTTGTACATGTACTTGTATACCTTGTACATGTACTTGTATACCTTGTACATGTACTTGTATACCTTGTACATGTACTTGTATACCTTGTACATGTACTTGTATACCTTGTACATGTACTTGTATACCTTGTACATGTACTTGTATACCTTGTACATGTACTTGTATACCTTGTACATGTACTTGTATACCTTGTACATGTACTTGTATACCTTGTACATGTACTTGTATACCTTGTACATGTACTTGTATACCTTGTACATGTAATTGTATACCTTGTACATGTACTTGTATACCTTGTACATGTACTTGTATACCTTGTACATGTACTTGTATACCTTGTACATGTACTTGTATACCTTGTACATGTACTTGTATACCTTGTACATGTACTTGTATACCTTGTACATGTACTTGTATACCTTGTACATGTACTTGTATACCTTGTACATGTACTTGTATACCTTGTACATGTACTTGTATACCTTGTACATGTACTTGTATACCTTGTACATGTACTTGTATACCTTGTACATGTACTTGTATACCTTGTACATGTACTTGTATACCTTGTACATGTACTTGTATACCTTGTACATGTACTTGTATACCTTGTACATGTACTTGTATACCTTGTACATGTACTTGTATACCTTGTACATGTACTTGTATACCTTGTACATGTATTTGTATACCTTGTACATGTACTTGTATACCTTGTACATGGCAGGTGGGATGTAGAGGCCTAGGTTCCTTTGCGCTGCAGGTGGGATGTAGAGGCCTAGGTTCCTTTTCGCTGCAGGTGGGATGTAGAGGCCTAGGTTCCTTTTCGCTGCAGGTGCTCTTGACATAATTAACAGAACTTGGAATTAATCTAGGTACATAATTACATTCTTCTCTAACTTTGTCTTCCCGTTTTTTCTCGAGTGTTCAGTTTGGCTGCACAAAATGGCTGAGGTCTCAGCAGCCTCTCCTGCACAAAATGGCTGAGGTCTCAGCAGCCTCTCCTGCACAAAATGGCTGAGGTCTCAGCAGCCTCTCCTGCACAAAATGGCTGAGGTCTCAGCAGCCTCTCCTGCACAAAATGGCTGAGGTCTCAGCAGCCTCTCCTGCACAAAATGGCTGAGGTCTCAGCGGCCTCTCCTGCACAAAATGGCTGAGGTCTCAGCGGCCTCTCCTGCACAAAATGGCTGAGGTCTCAGCGGCCTCTCCTGCACAAAATGGCTGAGGTCTCAGCGGCCTCTCCTGCACAAAATGGCCGAGGTCTCAGCGGCCTCTCCTGCACAAAATTATTTTTCTAAATTTCAGTTTATTTTTCTATCAAATGTCATAATACGATCATTGTTTATTTTTTTAAATTTTTCCATTAATTTTCTTGGTAATTTCAGTATTGTTGACCAGACTTAGAAATATTTCTCAAGGTTCTTACTCATCTCTTATTTGATGTCCTGGGATGTTTCTCATCTTCTCATATATGTAAGAACATAAAGGAGCACTGCAGCAGGCCTACTGGTCCATGCTAGGCAAGTCCATCTCACACTGCCCACACCCATTCATGTATTTATGTAACCTATTTTAAGCTACACAACGTTTTAGCTTCTATGACGGTACTCGGCAGTTTGTTCCACTCATCCACAACTCTATTACCAAACCTATACTTTCAATATCCTTTCTAAATCTAAACTTTTCCAACTTGAAGCCATTGTTGCGAGTTCTGTCTTGGTTAGATATTTGTAGCACGTTATGCACACCCCTTCATTTATACCTGCTTCCATTTTTACACCTCAATCATGTCCCCAGTAATGCTACGCCTCTACAGAGAGTTGATTATGTTAATCACAAGAATGGTGATACACTGCAGTAGGCCTACTGGCCCATACGAGGCAAATACTTACCAAAACCAGAATCCTCAGCTCAGAGAATGAATACACGTCTCTTCAGTGAGTTTTATCTCTGAGTCGACTAGTGTTACAATCTCCAATTTACTTCTCTATGCAGCAAACTCTCCTCAAAAGAAAACCTGTGGATAGTAATCGAACTCATGGCGAGTCCCAAAACTCCAGGCCAGTGCGTAAGTACGGGTAGAACCCCACCCGTACCCAGGTTTCTTTGCAATCGTGTCATTACGAGTTCACGAGTCATGTAAACCTGTATGCTTCTTGAGGCTCCGGGACTGACGCAGTTACGGTACCTCGAACTTCACACAACGTTCAACTTCCGCCTTCATGACGCAATAAATGGTAATGGGAAAAAAATGAAGGTTACCCATGTAAGAACGTCGCTCCATTCTTGGAACACCCAAGAATATTTTAATCTGTCTGACTACCTGTGTCATAACACAGAATATAGATGTGAAGGTTAATTGATAAGACCCAGAATTCAATCAGTAATATTAAGGTAAATTGTCTGGTGATGGGAATATAAACACTTGAGCAATATAATGTAAAAATTGACAACGTTTCGCCCACACAGTGGACTTTGCCAAGTCACAAACAGATCTACCTGGGTAGGTGAGTATATAGATGGAGTCAGGTGGAGAATGGTGGGCAGGTTGGATCCTAGACTCCATCACCCTACTCGGAACATTGTCACAGGCAGGTTCACATCCAACCTGCCCACCATTCCCCACCTAACTCCATCCTATACTCACCTACCTTCCACCCAGGTAGATCTGTTTGTGACTTGATAAAACCCACTGTGTGGGCGAAACGTTGTCAATAAAGAATCACATTATGCTGCTTATGTGTTTATATTTCCATTGTGTCGATATTTTATACCATTTTGAGTCTGGAGATGCATGAGAGACATGGAAAAACTGCTGTGTTTAAGACACGTGTTAAGTGATCAAGGTCTCGGGACTCAGAGGTTTGCTTACGTGTTTTTCTAAACCAATTTATCGGTATTTATTACCAAGGTTTATATCAAGACACATGTGCAACAGTTGGGAATATTTATTGATGAAACGTTTCGACCATCAAGTAGGCTTCTTCCGTTGAATTCAAAGGGAACAGTAGTAATTAAATAAATGTGATGCAATCAGTCCATCAACGCTGGAGAAAAAGTGTAACTGAGGTGGTCAGTCCCTCAGCCTGGTGAAGAGTCCAGCTCCATGGTGGTGAGAGAGGTGCTGCTGATCACCAAGTACATGGTCACCAAGTACACGGTCACCAAGTACACGGTCACCAAGTACACGGTCACCAAGTACACGGTCACCAAGTACACGGTCACCAAGTACACGATCACCAGGTAAACGATCACCAGGTACACGATCACCAGGTACACGATCACCAGGTACACGATCACCAGGTACACGATCACCAGGTACACGATCACCAGGTACACGATCACCAGGTACACGATCACCAGGTACACGATCACCAGGTACGACGGTCACCAAGTACACGATCACCAGGTAAACGATCACCAAGTACACGATCACCAGGTAAACGATCACCAAGTACACGATCACCAGGTAAACGATCACCAGGTAAACGATCACCAGTACACGATCACCAAGTACACGATCACCAAGTACACGATCACCAGGTACACGATCACCAAGTACACGATCACCAAGTACACGATCACCAAGTACACGATCACCAAGTACACGATCACCAAGTACACGATCACCAAGTACACGATCACCAAGTACACGATCACCAGGTAAACGATCACCAGGTACACGGTCACCAAGTACACGGTCACCAAGTACACGATCACCAAGTACACGATCACCAGGTAAACGATCACCAGGTACACGATCACCAAGTACACGATCACCAGGTACACGATCACCAAGTACACGATCACCAAGTACACGATCACCAAGTACACGATCACCAAGTACACGATCACCAGGTACACGATCACTAGGTACACGATCAACAAGTACACGATCACCAAGTACACGATCACCAGGTACACGATCACCAAGTACACGATCACCAAGTACACGATCACCAAGTACACGATCACCAGGTACACGATCACCAAGTACACGATCACCAGGTACACGATCACCAAGTACACGATCACCAAGTACACGATCACCAGGTACACGATCACCAAGTACACGATCACCAAGTTCACGATCACCAGGTACACGATCACCATGTACACGATCACCAAGTACACGATCACCAGGTACACAATCACCAGGTACACGATCATCAAGTACACGATCACCAAGTACACGATCACCAAGTACACGATCACCAAGTACACGATCACCAGGTACACGATCACCAAGTACACGATCACCAAGTACACGATCACCAAGTACACGATCACCAAGTACACGATCACCAGGTACACGATCACCAAGTACACGATCACCAGGTACACGGTCACCAAGTACACGGTCACCAGGTACACGATCACCAAGTACACGATCACCAAGTACACGATCACCAAGTACACGATCACCAAGTACACGATCACCAAGTACACGATCACCAGGTACACGGTCACCAAGTACACGGTCACCAAGTACACGATCACCAGGTACACGATC
>NW_027196590.1:0-10000 GCF_038502225.1 Cherax quadricarinatus | reverse complement strand
TTAACATTAATAAAAAAAATATATCTTTTAACTTACAAGAGAAAATTTCAGAAAGGACTTAATTTTAAATGAGTTCTTGCTAATTGACCAGTTTTACATATTCGGCACGACATATTTTTTTTTATTTATTATCACACTGGCCGATTCCCACCAAGGCAGGGTGGCCCACCAAGGCAGGGTGGCCCACCAAGGCAGGGTGGCCCACCAAGGCAGGGTGGTCCACCAAGGCAGGGTGGCCCACCAAGGCAAAATGGTCCACCAAGGCAGGGTGGTCCACCAAGGCAGGGTGGCCCACCAAGGCAGGGTGGCCCACCAAGGCAGGGTGGCCCACCAAGGCAAAATGGTCCACCAAGGTAGGGTGGTCCACCAAGGCAGGGTGGCCCACCAAGGCAGGGTGGCCCACCAAGGCAAAATGGTCCACCAAGGTAGGGTGGTCCACCAAGGCAGGGTGGCCCACCAAGGCAGGGTGGCCCGAAAAAGAAAAACTTTCACCATCATTCACTCCATCACTGTCTTGCCAGAAGGGTGCTTTACACTACAGTTTTTAAACTGCAACATTAACACCCCTCCTTCAGAGTGCAGGCACTGTACTTCCCATCTCCAGGACTCAAGTCCGGCCTGCCGGTTTCCCTGAACCCCTTCATAAATGTTACTTTGCTCACACTCCAACAGCACGTCAAGTATTAAAAACCATTTGTCTCCATTCACTCCTATCAAACACGCTCACGCATGCCTGCTGGAAGTCCAAGCCCCTCGCACACAAAACCTCCTTTACCCCCTCCCTCCAACCTTTCCTAGGCCGACCCCTACCCCGCCTTCCTTCCACTACAGACTGATACACTCTTGAAGTTATTCTGTTTCGCTCCATTCTCTCTACATGTCCGAACCACCTCAACAACCCTTCCTCAGCACCACCTCAACAACTCAGCACCACCTCAACAACCCCTCCTCAGCACCACCTCAACAACTCAGCACCGCCTCAACAACCCCTCCTCAGCACCACCTCAACAACTCAGCACCACCTCAACAACCCCTCCTCAGCACCACCTCAACAACCCCTCCTCAGCACCACCTCAACAACACCTCCTCAGCACCGCCTCAACAACCCCTCCTCAGCACCACCTCAACAACTCAGCACCACCTCAACAACCCCTCCTCAGCACCACCTCAACAACCCCTCCTCAGCACCACCTCAACAACTCAGCACCACCTCAACAACCCCTCCTCAGCACCACCTCAACAACCCCTCCTCAGCACCTCCTCAACAACACCTCCTCAGCACCACCTCAACAACCCCTTCTCGGCACCACCTCAACAACCCCTCCTCAGCACCACCTCAACAACCCCTCCTCAGCACCACCTCAACAACACCTCCTCAGCACCACCTCAACAACCCCTCCTCAGCACAACCTCAAGAACTCAGCACCACCTCAACAACCCCTCCTCAGCACCACCTCAACAACCCCTCCTCAGCACCACCTCAACAACCCCTCCTCAACCCTCTGGATAATAGGGTTGATAATCCTGAACCTCCTAATTTCCATACTACGAATTTTCTGCACTAAATTCACGCCACATAATAATAATAATAATTATTATTATTATTATTATTATTATTATTATTATTATTATTATTATTATTATTATTATTATTATTATTATTATTATTATTACTCTTATCATTGAGTTCCAGTTGTGTCTCTCTAATTCTGTTCTAAATATAAGATTAATTCATCCAATAGATGCATCATCATCATCATCATCATCATCATCATCATCATCATCATCATCATCATCATCATCATCATCATCATCATCATCATCATCATCATCATCATCATCATCATCATCATCATCATCATCATCATCATCATCATTGTGGAGATATTTTCTCCAGGAGGGGGGTATCAGCCCCCTTCAGCCCCTTGAGCCCCTTTCAGCCCTGAGGGGCCCAGCCCTCTCAGAAGGGGCAAGCATCTTGTTTACTGCTACAGTGAGTAATTGATCACAGATGCTGTACGAGTATGCGACGTGGTCAAGTGACCGCCGCTCCTTGCAGTGCTGCAAAGTGTAGTTTAATAAGAGACAGTACATCTCTTACTTTAGCAGGACAGTTAAGGAAAATCCTGCTCCCTCTTTACTACCATAGTAAAGATAGTGGACATTGTTGTCTATGCTTAAGACAGCAAGAATCAAACATTCTCCTTTGCTTCATCGAGGAAGTGGCAAGGAAGCAAAAGTAAGAGGTCAGCTTTTTTTTGTGCAAGGGGCAGTGATGGCATGGGGCACTGTGGCGTCTTCAAATTACTTTTGACTCTACTGAGAGTGACACTGACGCCAGGATAACCAACAAAGAACACTGATCTGTACGTTGGTGTGAACAAAGAATCTCATAAAACACAATAAACACTTAAGAGAAGTGTGATCAGCTTCTTCAGTGGTAACATTGTGAACAATAAAGACAAATCTTGTGGAACATAGTGTACCAGTGTGCGTATTCCTAGACTATGGAAGACGTGGACATCCAAGGACACTTCAGCTTCTATCAAGTCACCGATACCTGTCGAAGGTGCGAAGAACACCATAGCTCACGCTACAAGAGCAAGGTAGGTTACGGATTTCTTGTAGTACGGGGGACTGCGCAGTTCTTGAGTCACAAGGAGTTTGTAATCAACCTATAGTCGGCAGTTAGGTGCGGACTTTCGAGTCCAAACATGTACGTAATATATCAGCAAACAGTGAATGAAATATGCTGACATAACACCCCCTAGGGGTAATTTATAATCTTACAAATTATAAGTCTTTACAGCCCGTTGAGAGATGACTTCGACAGCTTCTCAAGACCTCGTCTGCAGGGGCGGCTGTGCAGGCGATGAGCTGTCTTTCTAAGTTACGTACAAACTCTTTAAACATAGCTGGTAATGCCATTTCTCAACATATTGGTCGTGCTCGAACCGGATAAAGGCCACACTGTGGTCCAAATATGTTGTACTACAGTGTACAAATAACCTATGAACCAAGGTCCTTCGAAAAAAGATATAAAACTAGTGTTTTACAACATAAACCCGTATAAATGAGTCCCTCCAGACTCAATCACAGAGAATGGGCAGCCAAAAGAAAACGGGCGCTCACCCAGCGTTCACCCAAAGAAAACGGGAGCTGGGTGACTCACCCAACAAGAAAACGGGGGATGGCACCCGGCATCCACTGCTCCAATCTCGAAAGTGCTGACCAAGACAACAACAACCCAATTGATGTTCAGTTTGTCTGAGTGTATATACACATAGTGTTTATAATGTTTATAGACAGAAATTAAGAGACAAGATTGTGTTAAAGTTTGTTTCTTATAGATCTACCTGTTATATTAAAGGAACTTATATATAAAGTGTAAGCTTTCAAATATATATTAACAGTGACATTTATATATGTGTAAGTAATATTCATGTGTGATTTACAGTTATACAGTGACATTTATAGTGTATAGTGAATGAAGTGTATAACATCGTTATTTACGATTAATCATCATGGTCAGGCTGACACAGCAAACTCAAGCCATAAACACCAGCCATATGTACTGTGTACCCTTCATGGTCATTGACCCTGAGCTTAAGCTTAGTGGGTCAGTAGTGTCTGACTCGATTATTGCTGACTTAAGCATAACAAAATTCAGCTGTTTATAGCAGTACAGTGTTTTTTAAACACTCTAAGTGTGGTGCTAGAATTTTCAGTATACCATTAAAATGGCTTGTTTGAAAACTCAGTTTCAGTCTTTACAGACTAAGATTACACAATTAGAAAATCTAATTTCAGTCTGTATAGGATTAACTCAAGATACAAACATAGATTTTGATGATCTTGAGGTCAAATTTGAATTATTTACACAACGTATGGAAATAATTAATTCAGACTATACAGATTATGAAAATAAATTTCTTGAATCAGATCCATCTGAGGATGAAATTAAAAATGTTTTGGATACATTTAGTAATCAACAATTAAGGTGGACAGGAGTACAGGCTATCTGCCGCAAAACTCTGTCACAGAGACCTACTGTAACTAGTGGTCAAACACCTGTTACACCTGTAACAACAACAAGTGCCCCATTACCAAGCTTACCTACATTGTCATTACCTATTTTCCAAGGTCATAATTATGAAGAATTCATTAGTGGTTTTCAATCTATAGTAAATTCACGAACTGACATAGATGAGATTGCTAAGTTCAATTACCTTAAATGTCTTGTGAAGGGAGAACCCTATGAACTGATTAAGTCATTTCCGGTGGTTAAAGGTAATTATCAAATAGCCTTACGTGTCTTAGCAGACAATTACTTTGATGCTGACAAGGCTAGAGTTAGACATGCAGTCTTAATATCAAGCTTGAAGCCACCCAAACATTGTTATTCAGACTTACAGGCATTTAGAATCACATTAGACAATAGTCTCAGATCTCTAGGTGCTAAATATGACCTAAGACAATGTGATTGGTTTATCAGTGGTATTGTACAGGATAAGTTGTCACCACAAACTATTGAACGATTAAATATTATGTTCAATAAACGCTATTTCACTTGTGAGGAAATTAGCAATGGTTTACAAACAATAGTTTCATGCATGCAAGCAACGAGATAAGATGAAAAATCCACAAATCCAGTGGATAACAAACCTTCAACTCAGTATAAAAAGAGTATACCTACTCCCACTAAACCACATAATGGGAAATCCCATATAGGCATTTATCAAGCTGTGAATACAACAGACAGTAAACAAACTGTCACACATAAACGTACTCCAAAATGTGTACTTTGTGATGGAACACATTGGGCACAGTATTGTATTCAATACACAACAATGGAGGCACGTAAACAACGTGTTCATCAGCTGGAAAGATGCATCAAGTGTTTAGGTGAACACAAGGGAGGAAAATGTTCACTGAAGAAGTGTTTTAAATGCATTATGCCCAAATACTTTTGCTGAACAGCAGCAGACTTCCACAGAATCAGGAAGTCAACAAGCAACAGCATTAAATGTGAGAGATAAGTTTAAAGCAACTGCTCTCCCGATAGCTCGAGTTGAGTTATCTAATAAATTACACAAAACCAATATGCTAACACTATTTGATCAAGGCTCACAAAGGTCCTTCATAAGAAGAACAGTGTTACAGAAACTGAATAAACAACCCTATGCCAAAATAGTTAGATATAGCTGGTTTTTTCCACAATTCTGGTAAACAGACATATGATCTAGCCAGAATCACTGTTGGTCTAGGAAACAGGAAAAAGACAGTAGAAGCTGTGGTAGTAGATGATTTGCCTAAGTCTGTGCAGATCCAGGGATTAAAAGAAACAGTTGCAGCACTGAAAGCAGCTAAGTTAGCCTGTCCTGACATACAGACGGACACAATTAGTCCAATTGATTTAATCATTGGAAGTGATTATTATCACTGTTTTGTGCAAAATATAGTAAGTAAACATGATGTTCACTTGCTGAAAACAGCAGGAGGCCACATGATATGTGGTCCCATTCCCTCTCAAAGTGGGAAAGAAGCTGATATTGATTCAGTGGAAAATGTACTAGTTACGAGAATAACCGCTGATCATGTACCACAGCAAAAATTATCATTACTGGAAGAAATGAATGAACCAGTTGATAAGTTGTGGGATTTAGATGCGATAGGTATTGATGTAAATAAACCAAGCCCACCAGAGTCTCAGACTTATAACCAATATTTGGACACTGTCAAATATAAAGATGGACAGTATTGTGTTAGGTTACCATGGAAATTAAATCCACCACATCTGCCTAGCAATTATCGCATGGCTTTCGGACAGATGAAAGCACAGCTACAGTCCACTAACTCCCAGGATGCCACCCACACCAGTCCACTAACTCCCAGGATAAATTAGACACATGTGCAACTCTTGGGTATCTTTATTGAGGAAACGTTTCGCCACACAGTGACTTCATCAGTCCATACGTAGGAGAAACTTGAAGAACAGGAGGAGAATGAGGTAATCAGTTCCTCAGCCTTGAGTCGATGTGGTCAGTCCATCAATCTTGAATAGAATACAGCATATGAGTGGAGAAGCAGCTTATATACTGCTGGCAGGAGAGGTACAGCAGTCGTAGGTGGTGTCACATTTGTTCAGTGTGGAAGTAGGTCGTGCCCAAGGGTTAGGCAAGCGAAGAATTCCTAAGTATTAAGATCCCAAGAAGTTGCAGTGTCTGACAGGTTTGTAGATGAATGGTTCAGAGAACCGACATCTTAATACTTAGGAATTCTTCGCTTGCCTAATTCTTGGGCACGACCTACTTCCACATTGAACAAATGTGACACCACCTATGACTGCTGCACCTCTCCTGCCATACGGTTTATAAGCTGCTTCTCCGCACATATTCCGTATTCTATTCAAGATTGATGGACTGACCACATCGACTCAAGGTTGAGGGACTGATTACCTCATTCTCCTCCTGTTCTTCAAGTTTCTCCTACGTATGGACTGATGAAGCCACTGTGTGGCGAAACGTTTCCTCAATAAAGATACCCAAGAGTTGCACATGTGTCTAATTTATCAACATGTCGGTTCTCTGAACCATTCATCTACAAACTCCCAGGATGCCACCCACACCAGTCCACTAACTCCCAGGATGCCACGCACACCAGTCGACTAACACACAGGTACCTACTTACTGCTAGGTGAACAGTAACAGCAGGTGTAAGGTGACCAACACCCAGGTACCTACTTACTGTTAGGTGAGCAGTGACAGTAGGTGTCATAAGGAAACAAGCCCAAATGCTGCCACCCGTGCCGGAGATCGAACCACGGACACTCGTACGTTCGTCCTTCTTTAAGAATCAAGCTGATGTACTAAGTCTCTGTTTTTGTGTGTTTTCAGCTTTCCCAGTACTTTCTTCATCTCGAGTTACAGCTCCTGGCCCCACCTCTTCACTGAAGGGTTGCTGTCTTAGAGTACTTACTGGATATTAAACTCAGCTGGTTACTGAGACACTTGTACAGCATTTGAGTATCTTCTGGAAACGTTTCGCCAGCCAATGGTTTCTTCAGTCCTATACAGGGAAACGGTGGAAGATGAGTAGTGGTTTGAGGTAATCAGTCCCTGAGTCTGTAGTCGATGTGTTCAGTGCATCAGTCTTGCGAACCGTACACGTCGACTCCAAGGTGAGGGACGGATTACCTCGTCTTCCACTGTTCTCCGTATTGGACTGAGGAAGCCACTGGCTGGCGGAACGTTTCCTCCACTAAGATCCCCAAATGTTAGGTCGAAAAATGGTATAAAAAATACCGATAACCTAATGATTAAGACACAAACGCAACAGTTGGGTATCTTGAGTAAAACGTTTCGCCCACACACAGAAGCGTTTCACCCCCACACAGAAACGTTTCGCCCACACACAAACGTTTCACCCCCACACAGAAACGTTTCGCCCACACACAGAAGCGTTTCATCCACACACAGAAACGTTTCACCCACACACAGGAACGTTTCACCTACACAGAAATGTTTGGCCCACACAGAAACGCTTCGCCCACACACACAGAGACGTTTCACCCACACAGAAACGTTTGGCCCACACAGAAACGTTTCACCCACACAAACGTTTCACCCACACAACGTTTCACCCACACACACACAACGTTTCACCCACACAAACGTTTCGCCCACACAAACGTTTCGCCTATACAAAAACGTTTCGCCCACATAAACGTTTAACCCACACACGTTTCGCCCACACGGAAACGTTTCACCTACACACAGAAACCTTTCGCCCACACATGAACGTTTCGCCCACACAGTAGACTTACACAGTCATGATCATCGCCAAGCTTCTCATTCTTCAATTTATTAGTTATTAAAACCACTTTGACCACCATTAAATTGGTGGCCCTCGTGGTGGCCCTCGTGGTGGCCCTCGTGGTGGCCCTCGTGGTGGCCCTCGTGGTGGCCCTCGTGGTGGCCCTCGTGGTGGCTCTCGCGGTGGCCCTCATGGTGGCCCTCGTGGTGGTCCTCATGGTGACCCTCATTGTGGCCCTCATGGTGGCCCTGAAGCTTGAAATGTTATAGTGGCCCAGAAGCTTTAACTATTTTGGGGTATCAAGCTTGAACTGTTATGCTTGAGTACATGGAGTTTACCTGAAGAGGGTTTCGGGGGTCAACGCCCCCGCGGCTCGGTCTGAGACCAGGCCTAATGGTGGATCAGGCTCTGATGAACCAGGCTGTTACTGCTGGCCGCACACAAGCTGACGTACGAACCACATCATGGCTGGTCAGGTACTGTTTTAGGTGCCTGTCCAGTGCCTTCTTGAAGACAGCCAGGGATCTATTGGTAATCCCCCTTACGTATGCTGGGAGGCAGTTGAACAGTCTTGGTCCCCGGACACTTACTGTGTTGTCTCTCAGTGTACTCGTGGCACCTCTGCTTTTCATCGGGGGAATGTTGCATCTCCTGCCGAGGCTTTTGCTTTCATATGGAGTGATTTTCGTGTGCAAGTTTGGTACCAATCCCTCCAGGACCTTCCAAGTATCTCTCTCGCCTGTGTTCCAGGGAATACAGATCAAGGACCTTCAACCGTTCCCAGTAGTTTAGGTGCCTTATCGCACTTATGTGTGCTGTGAAAGTTCTTAGTACATTCTCCAGGTCTGTAATGTCGCCAGCCTTGAAGGTGGCCGTTAGTGTACGTCAGCCTAGAGAGCACAAGCGATTTGAAGAGTGTCATCATGGGCTTGGCGTCCCTAGTTTTGAAGGTTCTCATTATCCATCTTATCATTTTCCTAGCGGAGGAGGAAGATACATTGTTGTGGTCTTTGAAGCTTGAATTATTATGGGGCCCCTTAAGCTTAAGCTTCATTAATTTCATAGCAGATCTGTCCCTGAAGTTGTTAATGTTTTATCTGTGAGAAATTAAGTACAGTGCCTGCACTCTGAGGGAGTCCTGGAGGTGGGAAGTACAGTGCCTGCACTCTGAGGGAGTCCTGGAGGTGGGAAGTACAGTGCCTGCACTCTGAGGGAGTCCTGGAGGTGGGAAGTACAGTGCCTGCACTCTGAGGGAGTCCTGGAGGTGGGAAGTACAGTGCCTGCACTCTGAGGGAGTCCTGGAGGTGGGAAGTACAGTGCCTGCACTCTGAGGGAGTCCTGGAGGTGGGAAGTACAGTGCCTGCACTCTGAGGGAGTCCTGGAGGTGGGAAGTACAGTGCCTGCACTCTGAGGGAGTCCTGGAGGTGGGAAGTACAGTGCCTGCACTCTGAGGGAGTCCTGGATGTAGGAAGTACAGTGCTTGCACTCTGAGGGAGTCCTGGAGGTGGCAATTACAGTGCCTGCACTCTGAGGGAGCCCTGGAAATGGGAAGTACAGTGTCTGCACTCTGAGGGAGTCCTGGAGGTGGGAAGTACAGTGCCTGCACTCTGAGGGAGCCCTGGAGGTGGGAAGTACAGTGCCTGCACTCTGAGGGAGCCCTGAAGGTGGGAAGTACAGTGCCTGCACTCTGAGGGAGCCCTGGAGGTGGGAAGTACAGTGCCTGCACTCTGAGGGAGTCCTGGAGGTGGGAAGTACAGTGCCTGCACTCTGAGGGAGTCCTGGAGGTGGGAAGTACAGTGCCTGCACTCTGAGGGAGTCCTGGAGGTGGGAAGTACAGTGCCTGCACTCTGAGGGAGTCCTGGATGTAGGAAGTACAGTGCCTGCACTCTAAGGGAGTCCTGGAGGTGGGAAGTACAGTGCCTGCACTCTGAGGGAGTCCTGGAGGTGGGAAGTACAGTGCCTGCACTCTGAGGGAGTCCTGGAGGTAGGAAGTACAGTGCCTGCACTCTAAGGGAGTCCTGGAGGTGGGAAGTGCAGTGCCTGCACTCTGAGGGAGTCCTGGAGGTGGGAAGTACAGTGCCTGCACTCAGAGGGAGTCCTGGATGTAGGAAGTAGAGTGCCTGCACTCTGAGGGAGCCCTGGAGGTGGGAAGTACAGTGCCTGCACTCTGAGGGAGTCCTCGAGG